>NC_134551.1:44029010-44335036 GCF_025594145.1 Primulina tabacum
GGCTTCAACTGAAACACCACGATCTTGTGTCGATCTTCCAACGTCAGTTGTGTGGAACCGATGTCCATTTGTAATATAACCTGTATAAGATATAACATGTTTTCTTGGACCATGTGCTAGCCATCGAATCTGATCTGAAGAATTGTCATAAACATGTTTTGATAACCATTGAGAAAATGTTTCCATATGTCGTTTTTGTAACAATGTGCCATTGCTTGAGAAACAATGATCTGTTTGTTTAAGCTCCTCAATGTGCATCCTATTTAAAATCATTGAAAGATGATTGTTAAAATATACGAATTATGCAATATACCAAGACTATTAGAGTTGCAATTTACAACTCACTTTATGTAAGGATCAATTTCTGCAGTATTGAACAACACATATCGATGTGCTGCTTGCAACACATTTTCTTCTAAAATCTTTTCTTTTCCTTGAGAAATTGGGCAACCTTCCACTCCATTCTCCAAATCCTCATTCCGATTAGATCGTAGACCAATAATAGCAGCTTTTTTTATATAAGCTCTACAAAACCACATTCGTTCTTCTGCGAGGTAACACTCAGCTATGCAACCCTCTGGCCTTGCTCGGTTCTTCAGTACCCTTTAAGCATTTTCATAAACCTAAATAACAATACAAATTCTCATGAAAGAAGTGCTAAAGACACAATCTAATTCGTGGTACGATATTAAATTAGTATAAATATAGATTAACATTTATTACCTTTCCAATGGATACATCCAGCGGAATTGAACTGGCCCATACAGACGAGCCTCTCTTGTTAAATGAATTGTCAAATGAACAGAGATAGTAAAGAACGCAGGTGAAAAGTACCTCTCCAACATACATAGAGTTTCATCAATATAACTTAATAACACATTAAATAATTTTTTTTATTTTTTTAACAAAATAATAAAAATAAAATGAATTCATCACCCTTTGGCTCTCCTTTAAAAGCCAACTATATATATATATATATCACATTAATTATTATTTTTATTTTTTAAAAAAATAAGTAATAATAAAATGGAACATTTACTGACACAATTAGAAGAAAAATTGAAGACATCCAATTTGTGTGGGCTCCTTAATATTAAATACATACACGTTACTTTGCATTATTCAATACATGCAAGTCTTCATCTTCTACAATTTTTTTCTTCTTCTATATTTGTTTGCTCTCAAAATTTTGATCATCTCGTATCAAATAATTTTAGGAAACAATTATCATCTGCAAAACTTCAACCAAGAACAAGTTTTTCGTATCAGATATACTCCGAAGATGTTCTCAGGTAAATTATTTTATCCGATCTTCAAGCTTCTTACGCAAATTTCAGAAAGAAATTTTTCAAAATTTCATGATATTGAATTTTCAGAAAATGAAAACAAATTTTCAAGTTAGAGGTATCATGGGTCTGATACCAAATGTTAGAAATTTCTTAACAAAATTATGTTTCTACATATTTATGAACATGATAAACAATATGCGGAAGCAGATCGAACGTTACCTCAATCACCGCTATTTATAGGCATACGATGAGTTTATCGGGAGCTCGAGAGTCAAAAGAAGAGGCGTATGCGCGTCTCAATTTTCTAAATTTGAGGGGTCTTGTACTGTTTGTAACAAATGTAGGCTACAATAGTCAACATTTCCTACACGTCTTTCCTTCTTTTGATAAATATGTCATTTTTTTTACATTTGAAACGTCTAAGAAGAACACTTTAATCAAACTTATGAAGTATCTGCCCGTGACATGGTTTATTTCCCTTATCACGAAAAGTTTTATGACAGATTACCATGATTTTACTCGAGGTCACGAGGCTGTATCCACCGGTAGTATATGTTACCCGAAGGCTTGATACCGAAGCTAAGCTCGGGAACTTTACAATACCAGCAGGTGTGGAAGTTATACTGCCAATAACCATGTTCCATAATGACAGGGAAATTTGGGGGGACGACTCAATGGATTTCAATCCTGAGAGATTTAGCGAAGAAGTTTCCAAGGCACAGAAGGTAAGGTATATATGTACTTCCCGTTTGGTTGGGGCCGTCACATATGTGTTGGACAAACGTTCGCGATGTTAGAGGCCAAAATCGCCCTGGCCGTGATTCTACAATGCTTCTCTTTTGAGCTTTCACCGTCTTACAAGCATGCGCCTGACTATCTTATATCTCTTGTACCTCAACATGGTGCTCACTTGGTTATGAACAAGATATAGGGGATGAATGATTCTTCATATTTTGTGTCACTAAAGATATTTTATCGATTATTACTTCTACTCCTGAATTCTGATCGGTTGTGCTCAAGGATTCGATGTCTTTATACTTATTAGTTCCTATTATGGATCGAGAGCGATGAATATCTCTTCCATTTCTTTTTAGCTATCTCTAATCTCGTGTAGTTGAACGAAAAATTTAATAAAGCTGGACACGGAACTAACAGTGCTTAATGTTTATTTATGAAGCGTCAATCACATTTAAGTTTCATAAATATTACATTTCTCCAATGAACAATTCAACATACGTTATTCTCATAATTCAATGAAAAGGGATGAACATATTCAACATTGTTCATTAATTTCGAGAAAGGCATCAGCAAGTCTCTTTCCAAATTTGACTGATCCGACCTTGTTCAGATGCAGCTTATCGTCAATTTTATCTCCGCTCCCTTAGCAACAACCGTTACGACTTGTGGAAGCTTTATTTCCTTCGGAGCTTCTCTCACCATCATTTTGTATTCTCCGTTCCGGTGGCCATCGCCACCTAAATCAATAGACCATGTCGTAAAGTTAAGACAAATTGCAAGAAATTAGAAAAAATTCAACGTTAGCTTTTTCAACAGAATCGTGATGCCATTTTGATCAGACAAGATAATTTGAAAAAAATTGTTGCTTGCTAGTATTAGATTGGGATGTACGAGCTCAATAGATGGATGAATGCTGGCTGCTGCTGTCCGAGTATAGACCTTTCTATGCTTCAGCTGTCGGGCCATGCCAACAGTCTTACTTTTCTCCGCACAATCATAAATTGGTACGAGTTGTGTTCGAAAATGAGAAGCCGGAGGTGGAAGCCATAATCAAGAAGATCAAAATTTTAAGCTTTTGCTGTATTCTTGGTGCAATTTCTGTTATAGATGCATTGCAGTAAGATTTGTCTGTTGTGAACATCATTATGATAGCTAAGTTCTTGAGAATGTCTAATGTAGTTGTATTTGTATTATCTTTTTAAATTTATTAATGAAACTCATTTCATTAAAAAAAATAAAATGATATGAGCTCATGAAAGGGTTGTCTTACTAATAGCTTGTGAGTTTTTTTTTTTGTTGAGAAAATAATTTTGGTGGACTAATTTATGCTATTAATTTAGGTTTTGGTCCATAAAGTATTCATAATTTTGATGCAATAACTTTGATTTTTTTACCCTATTTTGTCGGAATACTGACATCGCTAAAAAATACTGATGTTAGCATGATCACAAAAATTATTAACAGGCAACAATTATTTGTTAGTGGAATAAAAATATTTATTTTCCCTGTATTTATATGTTGTACCTTGCTCCAGCATATCATGTATATTTTCTATAATTGAATCACATATGAATGTAGTTTAAATGAAACTTGAAAGACATGATCTCTCCCTTAACTGATACTTAAATTTTTTCTAATAATTTTTTTAAAAAATATATATATGTTAAGTATGTTAAAAAATCTCCGTAGCTCCGAAGTGAATGCCACAAATTAAAAGATCCTTCTAGGCTGATAAATTAATTTTTAGTTAGTCGATTCTCTTCTAGATTTATTACGATAATGTTGGTATTGACGTACCACAAGCACTGGCAAGTCCGGGAGTCCCAAATCAGCCCGCACATTGGTAAGAAACTTGGCCAATCTGCTTCCATATAGCTTAGCATCTTCATAGTGAATCGCGTCACTTCACCTTGGTACCAAAGAAGAGCTTTAATCTCGCCTCCACCTTGCAATGCAACCTCAGCCCTATACACCAACTTGTTGTAATGACCGCTAACATCGTCTTTCATCCACTGCATGATACTTGTTTGCCATGCGTGCAAGGGATCAGACCGATCGTCCCGAATCCCGGGTTCTGGATCAAGATTATATTGGCAAACGGCATTCCGGGCCCGACTCCCATAAATTCTTGTCGATACCTACGTTAAGGCTGTGGGAGCTGCCCGTTTCCACGTCTGATTGGCATCGAGCATGAGAATTTGCAGGTTGGAGAGAAAGTACTCCAGGGGTAAGTACTGTTGTCGTTAGGATATCCTCTACCAGCCATATTGCTTTGTCTGGCTACGATGAAGATGCTTTTATAACTTGAATCATTTTAATTTTCATTTTCTATAGTAGCCAAACTAGAACGTGCCAGAAGGAAGTATTTCATGCAAAAAGGTAGAGATGGATTTGGGGAAGGGGACACACATCTGTTCATTACCTCTCCCACTTTTTCCTCCCTTCACCCTTCACCCTTCACCCTTCACCTTTCATTGATACTAGTTACTCTGCACACGCGATACATGTGTACAATTTTTTTATCATTAACGATGGACTAAAGTGAAATTTAACAAATTATGGAGTGACTAAATTGATATTTGAATTGTTGAAATAAAAAAAATAAAAATAAAAGTGTGTGTTGAAATTGAAAAAAAAAACAAAAAACAAAAGTGTAATATTAGTATCATATAAGGATAAAATTGAAAAAATGTGTGTTGAAATTGGAAAAAAAAAAAACAAAAACAAAAGTGTAATATTAGTAAAATATAAGGGTAAAATTGGAAGAAAAATTTGGTGTCCTCACACTTAATAATATAGTATAGAAGTATAGATAGTATAGATAGCAATATATACTTACAAATGGGATTGTGGTTATTCTGTGTGTTTTTTCTTTAACAAATAAAATAACTTTGTTAAAATTGATTAAAAGGTATAAAATTTGTGTGAGAAAAAAATTGAAGTTTAAACAATTTCGAAGGAAATTACAAAAGCGTACCTGGGATCGTCTTGCCTAGCTAAGGCTCGCATTCTAGCAATGTCAGTGAGTTTCTATTTTCTTTGGAGTGCAAGGAACTCGAGACTCTTCAAGAATATTGAATCGTGCTTCAATATTTCGTTTCAAAATAAATTAAAGAGTGTCTTTAGATTTTATATCGCTTTTATCCTCAAGATTTTGCACTTCAGACTCAAGGCCTTTGAATGATTTGTAATATTAATCAATTAATCACATGGACAATGGCAAAATCAGAGGAAGACACTACATCAATCCAACTTTGTCAAATGAAAAATAAGGTAACGGAAATATGAACAGTAAACTCTGTGTAACCCATAGAACAAACCAAAACCGAACCAGTCATGTGACTGGTTCCATTTGGAGGGAACAGAACCTGCCCACCCGTTAAGCATGACTACCATAGATCTATAAAGTCTTCAAGTGATTCAAAAAATGTGCTAATCAACATGAATAGAGATGTAACCAAAGTGTCAAGAGATTTGAAACCCATTTTTCCAACAGAATTTCTGTACAAAGATGATTCCTATTACTGTAGTCCTATACCACCGATATATCCCCGCAATCTATCGAAGTCACCATTTCAAAAAATGAAAAGGTGAACAGATAATTGATGCTGGCGAGATAAGCTTCGAACAAAAGGTTAACTACACAACCAAGAATGTGCCACCTCAATAATATACTTCTGAATCAATGCTTTCCAACACAAGATAAATATCTAAGAATTAAACTACATAAAATTCTAGTTTCCTATTCAACTGACACCAATACTAAGCCTCTAAATCAGCATAAATGAATAGCAGTCATGAACCAAGGTCCCCATAACAAAAAAACTAGATGAAACTCAACCACTAGATGTCAAAATATCATTAAGCAAGAAGAATGAAGATCAGCGCACAACACTGGCAGATCATAGACAAATAACAAACCATAGAATCAGCTAAAGGATTTCAAGATTGGAAACAAAAAATAAAGGCAATTAATCCACTGCAAAGCTACTATAAATGTATCATACCTGATCAAGATAAAGTGTAAAGCGACGTTGTATCTTTAAAAAAAACACATATTCTGTCATCAATTTTATTCCAGTGAATTAGTATCTGTTTATAAAGAAAGTAAAATTAAACCTCAACCATGATAAGATTACTTCACGGATTGCCATCTTCGGCTGGCGTTTTTGCCACAATCGACAAAGCATGTAATCCACCCTGCAACTCGTCTTGCAACAAGCTGTAAATCAATCTGTGCCTCTTAACCAAACTTTTCCCTTCAAATTCTTCAGAAACCACTTTTACATTGAAATGCGTCTCAGCATCACTTCCTCGAAAATTTGTATGCCCGGCATGCTGATAAGATATATCCTCAACTTCCAATTCTAAGGGCCGGAGCTCTTTCTCCAGCATTTCTTTAATCCGCATCCCTCTACTGCCCAACAAACCTCCATTGCCTGAATCAATACCAGTATAAGTTTCACTAGATTTGGATCCATCATCTCCGCCACCATCATTCGGCTCCAAATTTGAATTTTCAACCGGTCTTTTTCCAAATTCTTCACCAGTTGAATTTCCTGCCTTTTCAGCTTCAACATACAGCTGCAAAGCCTTCTTTTGCATCAATTTCAACATATTCAAGAATCCATTATTCCGAGAAGGAGTTAAACTCTGCTGCAACCCCAAAAGCACCACAAAATCAGGTGATACCCTCACAATCTCATCCACAGGCCGGCCCGATAGACCTTGAACTAGCAAGGCAGCGAGCCCTTTAGTGAGAACAGAATCAGAATCGGCCTCAAAGATAACATTTTTATCGCTATCAAGGTATGCTCTGACCCACACCTGAGAAACACAACCTTGCACTTTGTTATCACTGGTTTTATACTGAGACTCCAAAGGGTTCAGGTTTCTTCCATAGAATAACAATTGCTCATACTTGGCCTTTGGTTCTTGAACTCCCTGGAAAAGATTGATAATATCTTGTAGCTTAGGTGGCAGCTCTTCAACGGGTTGAAGAGAAACCGAAGGCGGAGCGGAAAAATTGGGTTTCTTCGTAGGTATTCTTTGCATCGTAACGGTATTAAAGAAGAACAATTTGTGGGGTGGTGACCGTAACAAAGATGAGGCTTTTATCGTATTCGAAATTTGGGTGTTTGTATGGTGGAGGAGGAGGGAGTATGGGATTCTGCTATAAACTGACATGAGATTTCGATTTCGATTTCGATTTCGATTTCTGATACTTAATTGCGACTTTGAATTCCCAGATAATTTTCTTGGGCTGTGATTTGGCAGCGAGGGTTTGAAGAAGATAGAGAGAGAGGTCGACAGCGGTTTTTTTTACAAATAATTTAATTTTTAAAAATTAATTCAAAAATAATTTTTTTTAAAAAAAGTGACAAAACTACTGCAATCCGTGTTTCGTAAACACGGATGGTGCTCACGTGCAGCAGAGTCCGTGCTTACGAAGCGCGGTCGCTGCTCCCACGTGGAGCGTCCACGCTTAGTAAGCGTGGACTATCCTACGTGGCGCTGTTCCATTCGACCAATTCTGCTGGATTCCTTCTTCTTTCTTTCCTCCTCTTTTCTTTCCCGTCTCATTTTCGCATTTCTCAATTTCTCCTTTCCTCACCGAAAAATTTTTGTGACGAAGTTGAGAAGATCTACAACATATTTCAGAATGGCAGATAATCGAAATCCAGAAAATCCCAGTGTCCTCTATTTACAAGCGACACATATGTCATCAAAAGTTTCTTTCTCAACCGTTGATGATATTATCAAAGTGAAGAGGTCAGACAATTTGATTTGGTAGTTATATACTGATAATTACTTACACCGTCGTGTAATGACATTTAAATCATATGGATTTTTATAGAGTTTTATAATTTGGCTCACAAGTTTATGATAATCATTTGATTACTGCTCTTATTGAACGTTAGCGACGCGAGACACAAACGTTTTATTTTACATGTGGTGAAGCAACAGTCACGTTACAAGATGTTTCAATAATTTGGAGTCTAACAATTGATGGTGAAGCAGTAACTGGAGTAGATGTATCACATAAAGTTGAGGAATGACAACACATATGTTTGGATATATTGGGATTTTTTCCAGCATCAGAACATTTGAAAGGTGGCCATCTGTCTATGACTGCACTACACGATCATTGCATGTCTAACCTTGTTAATGATGATACTTCAGAAGTAGATGTTGTCAAATTTACCCGTTGTGTTGCGTTAATGATTATTAGAGGAATAATGTTCCCTGACTAGCAAGGAGGGTCTGCTGGACTAATATTTTTGCAACTGCTACGAGATATTGATAACGTGAAGTCTTATAGTTGGGGTAGTGTAGTTTTAGCATTTCTATACCGTGAGTTGTGTAACGCGTCACGCATAGAGAAGACTACAATGACTGGACCTTTATATATCCTGCAGGTATCTTTAATGTGATCTGATTATTAAACACAATTTTTATGTTAAATTTGTTGAACTATTTTTATTACTATAAGCGGATATGGGCACGGAGAAGGATTAAATGTGTTAACCCCGATCGAGATGAGTTAACATTAGTTGTACCTCCAGTTGATCCTGATGCTTTTATTTCAATTTCTCCATATGGTGCACGGTAATATTTAAAAATTATTGTGGTAATATCAAATTTATCTCTTATAATTTTTTGATATGTAATTGTGTTTTGTTAAATTGTAGGTGGAAAGTTGGATTTAGCTACACACATTCGCCAACACATTCTGTAAGAATTATAAAGATTCTCTAGATCGTATGAATCATAATGAGGTATTATAGAATTTTAATATTTAATAGGATTAAATGAAGACTAATTTGTTTTGATTAAATGAATATTTAATTTTAACATTTTTATTTTTACAGTTTAATTGGATCGTTTACCAGAAGAATGACATAGATGTGAAGACGATTATTGATTCATACGACAACAAAATATGGCGTTGTGTTTGTCCCCTTATATGCTTTGACATCGTGGAGATCAATTGTCCTAATCGGGTCATGCGACAATTTTGAAGACGGCAATCAATTCCAGGGTCTGCCGTCGACAATGACGATATGCATAATATAACAAGAATAGGACATCACACCGATTGGAGAGATTATCATAGAAATTCAATTGAGTTGTGGAATAATAGGCTGAGATATGTTTCTAAAGGGGTGCGACATAGGCGATCGATGCAAACTGACGAAGACTACTTCCAATGGTATAATCGAATAACTGTGCGCACCATATCACCTGCAGTTACTGTCGTTGGTTTTCAACCACATCCGTACAATACTTTTGTCAGACAATTTAATGTTCCACAAAATTTCAGTACGCCTTCTCCTTTTTCGCATCAGTCATCATTCGGGTGGAGAAGTGACATGGTTAGACAACCAAGTGGATTTGCAGGAGCCTCTACTATTATTACGTCAGCTGAATTGAATATTACAGGAACCTCTACTACTCAACCTGGTTTTTTCAGTGATTCAGGGTTTGCTTATTTTCGTTCGTTTGGTTAACCGTATTTTCAGACTCCTTATTGGTCGAACACACAAAGTTTTACAAATTTGCTTAATGTTGGACCTCAAAATATTGTGCATGATACTCAACCACAAAGGAATGTTATTTCACCTATCACTTATCCAGGTTACTCAAATGAGGAAAATCCTGAAGATGTAGGATTGCGTAGAGAGACGAGAAGACGAAATCCACCTGATTGTGGAACAAGTAGTCATTTGTATCATTTAATTATGACGATGATTCTTCTAGTTAATTGTAACTATATAATTTCTATTGTTGTACAGTTTGCATTGTTGGATAATTCAAATTATATTTTGTACAAAAGTTGTTTCCATCGATTGAGATATAATACAACAAATAAACATAGTTAAATCATTGCGAAATTCAATAATAAAAACATACACCTCAACTCATCGTGTCATAAAAAAACGTGATCCATAATATTATTTCATAACGAACTTTGAACGAAAGGGTAATATGCCAAATCAGAAGAGGCATCAGGACTCACTGTCCTCGCCTGAGAGCTCAACATCCTCATCCTCATCATACTCAAAATCATGCTCGACGGGTCGATGTGAAAATGCTGGGGGGTGGAAATGGCTCGTCGGAGGCGTTGTCGCAGGGAAGCGCTGCGCAAGCACACGATTAAAATCATGCACGTAATCAAACTGCTCGCGTGTCATCTGCCACTGCCTCCTCATCATGCGCTCTACGTCATCAAGACGCTGGTGTGCGGTCTGTCCCTTCTCTACACATGCCTGTCTTGCGTGTCGTGTCTGTCTGGCGGGCTGTGGATGTGCTCCACTCCCTGAAGCCTCGCCCGGACCACTGTCAATCTGCCTCCGTCTTTTATCTCTCGGGAGCTTCCCATAAATTAAAATATCTCCTTTTTTGTGCAAGACTGGCTCACTATCATCCCATATAACCCCAGCCAGCCGGCAGAGCTCCGTGATGGTCGAAGAATGGGGCATGCTAACTGTGGATGTGCTCGGTGCTACCTGCAGAATCTAATTCATAATCACCCGACCTGCATCCACTTTCTTCCCGGTGATGATGCAATTCACCAATGCTGATTTCGTTTTTGTGACATCAGAGACATGTCCAGATGGCATCAACCGCGCTGCGACAAAATGGTACCAGTTATATGCCTCCCTAATCATGCATGTCGCAGAAAATGTGACCGGAGCTCGCTGATTATTTAGCTTCCAAACCGTGCCTGGGTCACAAATTGTGTTTATTATCGTCTCATAGGGATAGGGCTGTGATATGAACCCTCGTGCAAATGAAAAGCAAACACAATTAAAATCGAATCGCGCCCTCAATTCAAATACGAACAAGGATCGTGTTGTGTTGTCCCGATCTTTTGAATCAAGTACGGTGTGATTTGCACCCCTAAACTACGAGGTTTAGTAATAAAGAATCACGATGAAAACAATCGAAATTAGAACGAACCTTCAAAGAACTCGTCTTTGACAATCGCGTAAGAACGATCGACAAACGCCACAAAGTAAAACTTTGATAAATTTGATTTTGAAGAACAAAGCAAAAACTTTAATGGTTTGAGAGAAAAACTCTAAACTTTGATAAAATATCACTAATGTTTTGAATTGTGTTAATTTTCGTTCATATCTCTTTACATATCAAAAGGATAACAATATCTAGTTACCAAACAAATCAAAACGCTAAAGAAGTTCTGCGCTGCTCCATTGAGCTTCTCACTAAAGTACGCCACCGACCGCCCTCCTTGCATCAAAACTCCACCAATACCTACACCTGAAGCATCACATTGAATTTCAAAAGTATTAGCAAAATCAGGTAAAACAAGTAAAGGAGCATTAATTAATTTTTGCTTGATAATATTAAAGGACTTCTCTTGCTCCTCGCCCCAATGGAATGGAACTGTAGCGTACCGTACTTTTCATACTTAAAATTTGTGGAAAAATTAAAAATTTTCTTGAATACGAAAATAAAATCAATACGGTCGTCACTACATCATCCATTCACCAATAAAAATTTTGCTAAAAGAAAAGCTTGCTCAAAACATCTCGCATCAAAACATAAAATCAGAGTATTAATATTTTCATGTTTAAAATTTTAAAATAACGTGGGCGGTCCTCGGGTCTAGCCTCCAGCTCAGTCCAAGCCTGCTCCTTGGTCCCCACCTCCTGTCTCCTCATAGAAATCTTCACCTGTATCGATCAAGTCTAGTGAGTCTAAAGACTCAACACGTATAAACTGAGAATAGCAAGTAATACATAACAAAATCGCATGCAACTTTAAAATAGAACATACATACTTGAAGCTTGGATTTGAAATGAGCTTGAACTTGCATACATACATAGACGTGCCATAACTTAAAAGCTTTCATAAACATGCTTGCGTACTTGTTCATACTTAAACATACATGACTTCATTTTTGCATAGAGGATGTTTCAAAGCAAGTGACCCATACATAATAAACGCCTGATCAGACAAACCACAGTACTGGGCTGACAGGGACGTATCCACTGCCACATACATGAGATCCCCGTTCATAATTTAAAGGGCTGGTTGGTCCCCGTTCATAATTTAACGCTTTCCAACCACGATCTAACCCGTTCATAATTTAACGGGGTGGAGAGGTCCTCGGCCACGTTCACCGACTTCCAAACCCATTCAATTTGGTCACAAGACATTTAGCATAACTCAAAAACTTAAAATATTTTCTTGCACGTCAACATACTTACTTGGCGTAGAGGGATTCGTTGGACTTCGACCGGGGTCGTTGCTGCAACATACCAACGTGAATTCATAAACTTAATGGGTGTAACTTAGACGTAACAAACAAGCTTACTCACGAGTTCATACATTTCCCTAGGGCGTTCTAAAATTCCCGTGACTCGACATTATTAAACATTACAGTAAACCAAGACATCAACCTCAAAGCATACCATAATATTTCCCAAAAACTCAAGTACACGGACCCCGTGCCCAGGTCCGGCTCCGGGTCCATGTAGGTGCGGTGGAATGACTCGTGAAGAAAAGGGGAGGCACGGACCCCGTGCTGAGGTCCGGGTGGGGGTCCGTGTAGGTGCGCAAAAGTGATACTTGGGAAGAAGTGAGGACACGGACCCCGTGCTAGGATCAGTGTAGGGGTCCGGGTGGCTTCACAAAAATGGCTACTCGAAGAAAAACAAAGGCACGGACCCCGTGTCAGGGTCCGTGTGGCCTCGACTTTTCTGAACCTGCGAGGAAAGCTTACGAAATGTCTATTTTCCCAAACGAACAACTAATGGAACGAAATTAAACACCTGGAGACCATCCTAAGACACCATAGCATTGAACTAAACTCGTACAAACGCCCCAAAAATAACGACGTCCACCCTACGACACATACAACCCGAAAACACGGCAATTGACACAAAATCTTTTCTTAAGACTTCTAATGAATTAAAGAGCCTAAAGACATGAAACGAAACCTCAAAAATACTCCAAAAATCATTACCAGAGTTACCTATACGCAGCAATGATCACCCGTCGATCCCCAACGAAGCCTGCAACAAATAACTTCAAGAACACAATTTACTTAAAATTCGCAGTTTGAGCAGTCCCCCGAAAAACGCCATAACTCACTCAATTTTCATCAAAAAATTTCTAATTTTATATCAAATAGAAGGTATCAAAAAGTTCTACGGTTTTTACGTTGAAAGTTTTCCTAAAATCTTGACCGAAAAATCGCAGTTTTAATAAGAACAGTAAAAACGTGGTTTAGATCTAAAAATTTTCCTTCAAAATCGATCCAAACAATTAACCACTCAAACTATGAACATCATTCATGAATTTTACGCATAAAACAACACAACACATAATATGACATGATCGACGCAGCAAAGGAGAGATTATACATGTCTTTTGATGATAAACTTTACCGAAGCGGAGATGGCGCGAGGATTGATCCGGAACGATGGTGGCTCGATTATCTGGCAATAAAGTTGCCAAAAACTTGCTGGAAAATAAAGGGGAAGGGGGCGGCTGCTTCTTAGATGGAGAACCCTAGGTTTCCTATCTTTAAAAATCTGAAAACATGAATGTGTAGATGTGTTGTGTGTTTTAGTGTGTGTAAAAACGTGTAAGTGTGTGTGAGTGTGTGTAACGTGTGTGTTTGTTTTTAATTAGAAAGAATTAGTGCTAAATTAACTAAATTAAATACTAATCAAAAGTTAACACACACTAATTTAATCAAACTCCCTATTTAAAATGATTACACACATTTTTTAAAAGTTCCAAACTCTTAAATTATTAAATACATAAATAAGGCTTTAAATTGCTAAAACTAAATAAATTATTTAAAACGCCTCATCCTTGACTTAAAATAAAATACCATCTTTTGAAATTGCCAAAAATCGTCACCGGGTCTTTTCCTCAATCCCGCCTCGGATAATCGCCTGAAACATGAAACTCGTAAAACATTTTAACGTGCATCACATAAACATGAATAATTTAAAATAATGTATTTTCATAAATTATGCATGGCTAAAAATCATTTAAAATTAATTAAACGATTTAATAATTAAACGAATGCATGGGTTATACGCGTACTGAATTTGGGCACTACAGTTCCTCCCCCACTTATATAAATTTCGTCCTCGAAATTAAATCTTACTAAACAACTCCGGGTACCGAATCCTCATGTCCGCTTCTGATTCCCAAGTGGCCTCTTCCACCGATTGGTTCAGCCACTGGACTTTGACTAGCTTAGTCACTTTGTTCCGGAGTTTGCGCTCCTGTCTGTCTAGGATTTGAATCGATCGCTCCTCATACGACAGGTCTGGAGCAAGCTGTAACGGCTCATAACTCAGAATATGCGAAGGATTGGATAGATATTTCCTCAGCATAGAGACGTGGAACACATTGTGTACCCCGAACAGATTCGGCGGAAGGGCTACACGATAAGCTAATGTCCCAACTCTGTCAAGAATCTCGAAAGGTCCAATAAACCTCGGACTCAGCTTGCCTCTCTTCCCAAATCTCATAACACCCTTCATAGGTGCTATCTTGACGAATACATGATCACCAATGGCAAACTCGAGATCTCTCCTCCTCTTATCAGCATAGCTCTTCTGACGGCTCTAGGCTGTCTTCATCCTGTCACGGATCTTGACCAACACATCTGCAGTTTGCTGAACTATCTCTGGGCCAAGATCTGCACTCTCATTAACTTCATCCCAATGAACCGGTGATCTGCACTTTCTTCCGTACAAAGCCTCGTAAGGAGCCATACCTATAGATGATTGGAAGCTGTTGTTGTAGGTAAACTCCACTAGAGGTAGCTTAGACTCCCAAGTCCCCTAAAAATCAATCATACAGGCTCTCAGCTAATCTTCTAAAACCTGAATCACTCGCTCAGACTGGCCGTCTGTCTGCGGGTGAAATGCTGTACTGAAAAGCAACTTTGTCCCCATGGCTGCATGTAAGCTCTTCCAGAAGGACGACGTAAACCTCGGGTCCCTGTCGGACACAATTGAGACTGGGAACCCATGTAAACGGACTATCTCCCTGATATAAAGATCCGCATACTGCGTCATGGAGAAAGTCGTCTTCACTGGCAAAAAGTGCGCTGACTTCGTGAGTCGGTCCACTATGACCCAAATAGCATTAAATCCTCTGACTGATCTAGGCAATCCAATGACAAAGTCCATAGTGATATTCTCCCATTTCCACTCTGGAATAGGGAGCGGCTTAAGCATTCCTGCTGGCCTCTAATGTTCAGCTTTCAATTGCTGACAAGTAAGACATTCTGATACGAATCTGCGGATGTCCCTCTTCATTCCTGGCCACCATTATAAAATCTGCAGGTCCTTGTACATCTTGCTACCTCCTGGGTGAATTGAATACGGAGATGCATGTGCCTCTGTCAGAATATCCTGTCTGATCGAATCAACACTAGGCACCCACATTCTGCCTCTGTATCTCACAATTCCATCTGCCACTGCGTAAAGAACACTGCCCTTGGCTTTGTCTTTCAGTCTCCATTTCATTAATTGCTCATCTGAAGACTGACCTGTCCGTATACGGTCTAGCAGAGAAGACCGGACTGTCAGATTAGACAGCCTTGGTGCTCTGCCCTTACGGTATACTTCCAAACCAAACCTCTGAATCTCAGACTGAAGAGGTCTCTGCACTGATAATTGAGCTATGACTGCAACCTTTCTGCTCAAGGCATCTGCCACAACATTAGCTTTTTCCGGATGGTAGCTAATCTCGCAATCATAGTCCTTCACCAGTTCCAACCACCGTCTCTGCCTCATGTTCAGCTCCTTCTGCGTGAAGAAGTATTTCAGACTTTTGTGGTCAGTGAAAATCTGACACTTCTCGCCATACAAGTAGTGTCTCCAAATATTCAACGCAAAGACGACTGCGGCTAATTCTAAATCATGCGTCGGGTAGTTCTTCTCATGCAACTTCAACTGCCTGGAAGCATAAGCTATAACCCGACCTTGCTGCATCAACACTGCGCCTAATCCGAGCTTAGATGCATAGGTATAAAGCACAAATTCACCCTGCCCTGTCGGCATGGCTAGCACTGGCGCCGAAATAAGAGCTTGCTTCAAAGTATCATAGCTCTTCTGACATTCATCACTCCACACGAATTTAGCATTCTTCTTGGTCAGTGAAGTGAGTGGCACTGCTATGGATGAAAATCCCCGAATAAACTTACGGTAGTAACCGGCTAAACCCAGAAAACTGCGGATCTCTGATGCATTCTTTGGCTCAACCCATTCCTTAACGGCTGCTACCTTTGCTGGATCCACTTCAATACCACTGCTAGACACTATATGCCCCAAAAATGCTACTTTCTGCAACCAAAACTCGCACTTACTGAACTTCGCAAATAACTTGCGATTCTGCAAAACCTGCAATACTATCCTCAAATGCTGGCTATGCTCCTCATGACTCTTCGAGTATATGAGAATATCGTCAATAAATACTATGACGAACTGATCAAGATAAGGCTGAAATACTCGGTTCATGAAGTCCATGAAAATTGCTGGAGCATTCGTCAATCCAAATGGCATTACTAAGAACTCGTAATGCCCATACCTGGTTCTGAAGGCCGTCTTGTGAACGTCTGCATCCTTAACCTTCAACTGGTGATACCCTGATCGAAGATCTATCTTAGAGAACACTGTAGCTCCCTGCAACTGATCAAACAAGTCCTCGATTCTAGGAAGTGGGTACTTATTCTTTATCGTTACCTTGTTCAACTCACGGTAATCGATGCAAAGTCTCATGCTCCCATCCTTCTTTTTCACAAAGAGTACTGGCGCGCCCCACGGTGAGAAACTAGGGCGGATGAATTCCTTGTCGAGAAGCTCCTGAATCTGCTGCTTGAGCTCTAACATCTCAGCTGGAGCTAATCGGTACGGTGCCTTAGAGATTGGCACTGTGCCTGGCATGAGATCAATAGCAAACTCCACCTCTCTCTCTGGTGGAAGACCTGAAACATCGTCTGGGAAGACATCGGGGAATTCACTGACTACTGGCACGTCAGATAAAGATGGAATGGGCACATCAGGTGCTGAAATAATACTGGCCAAGAAGGCCTGACACCCCTTGGAAATCAGCCTCCTCGCTTGCATGCACGAAATCATGCGAGGGAAGCTTCTCCATCTGGCTGGCTCAAATATGAACTGTTCCATGCCCAGCGGCCTAACCAATACTGATCTTTTCTGGAAGTCAATCAGAACCCTGTTCTTTGTCAGCCAGTCCATTCCCAAAATAATGTCAAACTCTGGCATCGGCAGTAGAATCAAATCTGCATATACTAGATGGCCCTGCAATTCCAGATCGATATCTCTGATCACGCTGGTTGCTAACAGCTCTTCCCCGGATGGGACCGTCACCGAAAAATTTATATCTAGGCCAATGGACTTGATGTCCAGATGATTAGCAAAAGTCTCCGAGATAAAGGAGTGAGTGGCTCCTGAATCTATCAGTGCCGTCGTGGCTAATCTCTTTATGAAAATATTCCCTGAGATGCGTTAGCACAACAAACTAACTTATATCCCAAAAATTCTACCATAAACCTCATGCAACAAAAGACACCCACAAATTCCAACTAAAACACTAGTATTCCCAATTAAAATTAAACATGCAAGGCCAAGAAATCAATAATGTACTGAATTAAATAAATTACCAGTCAAAAGGGTAGTGTCTGGATTCGCCTCTTGGGCATGCATGGCGAATACTCTCCCTTGGGTTGGCTGCTTCCAGTGTGGGCACTCTTTCAACATGTGGTCCGTAGCTCCACATTTAAAACATTTACCGGATCCCCATAAGCACTGACCGGGATGCTGGCGATTGCATTTCTGACACACTGGGAAATTACCGGGCCTCTGAAGCGCCCCCTGCTGCTGGATAGGACCCTTGCCTTTCGGCGGTCCCTGATAGGGTTTCTTTCCCGGTTGCCCCTGGTAAGGTTTCTTGAACTGAGGCCTCTGATGTTGTGGCTACTGCGGTGGAGCCTGATAGGGCCTCTTGCCCTGCCTGTCTGCCTCAATGTCCCGCTGGTCTTGTTCAGCCGCCAAAGCCCTAGATACGGCAACTGCATATGTAGTAGGGCCAGCTACCCTCACATCACGGCGCAATATCGGCCGCAAACCATCCATAAAATGCTTCAGCTTTGCCTGGGCATCATTCGAAATGAGGGGTACGAAGTAACACCCCCTCTCAAACTTTCTGACAAAATCTGCCACGCTGCTATCCCCCTGCCTCAGTGTCATAAATTACCTGATCAGGCGGGAGCATACTTCCTCAATGAATTTCTTGGCGAAGAACGCTTCCTTGAATCCAGTCCAAGACAAAGTCGGCAAATTAATTGCCACCGACGCAGTGTCCCACCAACGTCTGGCATCGCCTGCTAAAAGGAATATGGCACAACGGACTCGATCTGCATCCTGCAGCTCCATGTAGTCAAAAATCACTTCGATGGACTTAATCCATCCCTTTGCCACCATCGGGTCAGTAGATCCCGAAAACTCCTTAGGATTCATCCTCTAGAACATCTCATACACCGCATTTGGTCTGGGCCTTGCCCCTGCATTCGCTGCAGCCTGGTTCCCCGCAAACTGCGCGAACAACTGCGTCATACCTGCAAGCATCTGTGCCTGCATGTTTGGAGGTGGGGGTGGAGGTGGAGGAGAGTATCTCCTCTCCTCTCGAGCTTCTCTATCCTCGTCCCTTGCTTCACGATCAACCACACGTCTAGGAGGCATACTGTTCCAATAATTTAGCCAACACGTAAACCCAATATGCATGAACATGATATAAATGACATAAGATGCACGTACTACAACTTGAAAATATGCACATGCTGAAACCAGAACTTAATGCTTATTACATAGCATGAATTTGAAACTTTAAAACATACAGACTTGAGGTCTGACTTCGTGAGCTTCTTGCGACTGGCAGTAGGCATAACCCTTTACAAGAACACCGCTCTGATACCAACTGTAGCGTACCGTACTTTTCATACTTAAAATTTGCGGAAAAATTAAAAAATTTCTTGAATACGAAAATAAAATCAATACGGTCGTCACTACATCATCCATTCACCAATAAAAATTTTGCTAAAAGAAAAGCTTGCTCAAAACATCTCGCATTAAAATATAAAATCAGAGTATTAATATGTTCATGCTTAAAATCTTAAAATAACGTGGGCGGTCCTCGGTTCAAGCCTCCCGCTCAGTCCAAGCCTGCTCCTTGGTCCCTACATCCTGTCTCCTTATAGACATCCTCACCTACATCGATCAAGTCTAATGAGTCTAAAGACTCAACACGTATAAACTGAGAATAGCAAGTAATACATAATAAAATCGCATGCAAGTTTAAAATAGAACATACATACTTGAAGCTTGGATTTGAAATGAGCTTGAACTTGTATACATACATAGACGTGCCATAACTTAAAAGCTTTCATAAACATGCTTGCGTACTTGTTCATACTTAAACATACATGACTTCATTTTTGCGTAGAGGATGTTTCAAAGCAAGTGAACCATACATAATAAACGCCTGATCAGACAAACCACAGTACTGGGCTGACAGGGACGTATCCACTGCCACATACATGAGATCCCTGTTCATAATTTAACGGGCTGAGTGGTCTCCGTTCATAATTTAATGCTTTCCAACCACGATCTAACTCGTTCATAATTTAACGATGTGGAGAGGTCCTCGGCCACGTTCACCGACTTCCAAACCCATTCAATTTGGTCACAAGACATTTAGCATACCTAAAAAACTTAAAATATTTTCTTGCACGTCAACATACTTACTTGGCGTTGAGGGATTCGTTGGACTTCGACCGGGGTCGTTGCTGCAACATACCAACGTGAATTCATAAACTTAACGGGTGTAACCTAGACGTAACAAAAAAGTTTACTCAGGAGTTCATACATTTCCCTAGGGCGTTCTAAAATTCCCGTGACTCGACATTATTAAACATTACAGTAAACCAAGACATCAACCTCAAAGCATACCATAATATTTCCCAAAAACTCAAGTACACGGACCCCGTGCCCAGGTCCGGCTCCGGGTCCATGTAAGTGCGGTGGAATGACTCGTGAAGAAAAGGGGAGGCACGAACCCCGTGCTGAGGTCCGGGTGGGGGTCCGTGTAGGTGCGCAAAAGTGATACTTGGGAAGAAGTGAGGACACGGACCCCGTGCTAGGATCCGTGTATGGGTCCGGGTGGCTTCACAAAAATGGCTACTCGAAGGAAAACAAAGGGACGGACCCCGTGTCAGGGTCCGTCTATGGGTCCGTGTGGCCTCGACTTTTCTGAACCTGCGAGGAAAGCTTACGAAATGTCTATTTTCCCAAACGAACAACTAATGGAACGAAATTAAACACCTGGAGACCATCCTAAGACACCATAGCATTGAACTAAAATCGTACGAACGCCCCAAAAATAACGACCTCCACCCTACGACACATAATGTAGAACCCGTAAATCAGTCTACGTATAAGCCATGCATAATTCTAGATTTCTAAATTTAATTTACTTCATTGCATAATTATTTTAAATGCATTTATTTGAAGTTAATTATTCATTATTTCAGTTCAGTAGTTTGATTTTTAGCATTTCAGTTATTTCAGTGAGGCCGGACTGGAGTTGGAGTTTTGAGATAGAATTTAAGATTTGAGAAATATTTCCAGAAGTTAATTTAGCTAGCAAGTAAGTTCATTTAAGTTAAAATGAAGTTTAAGGAATTATTTAAGTTAGTTGAGGATTTTAATTTAATTATTGGAGGTGATTAAGAAATGAGCTCATTTAAGTTACTTAATTAAGGGGTTAGCTCACTAAATTAATTAAAGGATTAGTAAGGCTTTTAAGGGTTATTAAATTACTAGATAATCAATTTTCCCCCTACCATTTATCATGCATTTTCGGCCACACCCCTAGAAGAACAAACTAGGACTTGCCAACTCACCTTTGACCCATTCTTGGTTGATTAGCATGCTAATTCTTTTAGCTATTTTTCCACCTTAATTAATTAATACTAGACCACTATCCTAACCCTTGTTTGGCATGATAAAATCGGCCACTATACTCTAGAATCACCCAAGAGATCATTTGATAGCAATTCAAAATTCAAAATTCAAATGCATGAAGACTTGGTCTTGATATGATCCTTATATCTTGCACCATCCTCCTCACCCCTCATAACAACTCCATCACACTCCCTCCCCACCGAAATCAGACCCATTTTCAGTAGAAAAAACCTGAATAATAGCTAGGGAGAAAGGGAGAAAAATCGAGAACTAGAAAGAACAAGAGAAGCGCTCCACCTCATCCGTGCCGCGTCGTCGTCGTTTCGTTCGTTTTCTTTCGAAACGAAACCAGGCATGTCTAGATTTCTTTCAAACCTCAATCAAGTCATATTATCATTTATTTTTCAGTACATAATCATGTTTATTCAAGCAAAAACCGAAATACATCATAGAATTTTCAGAAAATTAATGCATGCAGATTTCGGCCCTTTCATGACAAGCTTCACGTTTTTCTGAGTTTTGTTGTTTCAGGTGATTGGTTCGATTCCAGGCTCCCAAGGCGACCTATATACATGTAATAGGATGCATTAGGACCACGTTTGTCCATTGGTTGAACCCCATGCTCGCTGGAAATTCAGAATGACAGCAACTTTCCCATTGCTTCTCATGTGTTCGAAAATTTCAGTTTTTATGTCAAGGGTTTGGATCTGATCTTGGCTGCCCTAAGGGCTCTTAGCCATGGTTGGATCACTCCCCTAGCATGTCTAAGACGTGACTAAGTCACCCTTTTGGTGGCTTGGTCCATGGCTCATCGGTTTTTAATAAAAACATCACAACAGCCCCTATACCCCTTCGGCTACTTCGGTTGGACAGCTTTTGGTTCGTTTCTTTTGGTTGCTTGGTATGGATCTTGGTTGGCCTATGGCCCTTAGCCACGGTTCATATCATGCTCCTAGATGTCTAGATCGTGCCATGGTCAATCAAATGGCCACTGGAACGATGCAAGACATCGATCTAAGCAAAACACTACACACGCATGCACGTTGGCTCTCGGTTGGACCCTTCGGTTGAGTTATGGTGTGATGCGGATTGTGGCTGGCCTAGGGCCCTTAGCCATGGTTCAAATCATTACTTGGGATGTTGGTAAGAGTCTCTGGTCGGTGGTTCACGCCCCAATGGCCGGTAGTCTCGAAAACAACACAAGTTACACGGGTGTGCAGCTGCTGGAAATTTACAGCAAGTTGGTGTGTCGTTTAGAAGGCTCGTTTGAGTTCTTGGTTGGCTTTTAGCCCATGGCCTTGGACTGGACAGTGCCTCATTGAGTTGGAAAGGTCATGTTTTCGACCGTTTGTGATTCGGATCATTTTTGAGGTCGTACGAGAATTTACGGTGCAATGTGCCAAATTGACTCTCGAAAGAGCGTTTCGTGTTTTGGCCTCCATTTCACCTAGATTTCGACCCTATCATTTTAGGAGCATTATTTTATGATTTTTCAGCGTATTTTAATCATGACTATACGTCGATTCGGTGTCGGTTCAGGTTGGCTCGGAGTCATGATTAAATGCGAAGTCATTAGGCGTCATAGTCGCATCTTTTGAACTAAATTGCATAGTTGGTCAAGTTTAAGCTATTGCATATTTTTCATGGCACGGTTAGGTTGCAGCGAGCCTGGGGACGATCCAATCCAATCCAGTTGGTAAAATTACAGGATTTTTCATTATGCCAGTTAATTATTTTACGTGCATTAAATAGAAAATGATTATTTTTGAGATTTATGCGATATGGCTTGTGGTTCATTCACTATGTGGGAGTGTTATTTTATACGGTCGCCAGTGACCGATCAGTTCAGTATGGTACCACCCGGTCGCCAGTGACCGGCCAGCTCAGTTCAGTTTCAGCCTCTCCGGTAGCCAGTTACCGATCAGTTTAGCTTAGTGCAGTGGCCATAGGCGTAAAACATAATCTCAACAGAAAATTTTATCAGCTATTTCAGTACAGGCTCCAAGGAGCAAACATTTTTACTGTGATTATCAGTTCAGTTATGCACATATTATAATTGCTCAGCACAGATTATTTTCAGTATGCCTCATGACAGGATATGTTAACTCATGCATATTTTAATTCAGATTTTTACTCGTTACCTGCGATATATGCATGCTGAGTCTTTAGGCTCACTAGACTTGATTGTTGTAGGTACTGATGAGGCCAGGGCCGAGGGCGGGGACCAGTGAGCCAGCTTGGGTCGGCAGTAGTGGCACCCGAGGACCTCAGAGCAGCAGTTGTTATTTTATTCCGCAAACATTTTATCAGTCGTTGGATATTTTTAAATTGTGATTTTTGGCAAACTTTATTTTCTTCCGCTACAATATTTTGAAATATTGAACTTGATTCACCAGTGATTTTATGAATGAGGCCATTTAAGTTCTTTTAAAAAGAAAATTTTTAATTTTTCCGCAAATTTTCAAGCAAGAAGTTCTAGGGCCTTTGCAATTGGTATCAGAGCCAGGTTCCGTATAGGGTTTCACTACTACTGACCACGAGAAGCTCACGAAGCCACGTCTTCGGTCTGTAAGTTTTTCAGTTCAGCATTTTGTTCAGCATTTCAGTTAAAGCATGAATTATTTTGTCAGCATGCTTCCAGATTTTCAGTACTTCAGTGTTCATTTAAAATAAATTATGGAATTATGCATGTTAGTTACGTATGGGTTATGTTGGAATAGTATGCCCCCTAGACGCATTTTAGAGCGCAACAGAGAGGAGGAACCTCGCTGAGAGGACAGGGAGGAACGTAGACCGGAGGGAGACCTACCACCTCCTCCACCACCCCCACCGGACATGAGTGCCCAGATGTTAGCTGGGATGGCATAGTTCTTCGTATAGTTTGCGGGGAACAATGCCGTAGCCGCAGCCGCAGCCAGGTCGACAGGGCCCGAGGCTGTTTATGAGCGATTCATGAAGATGCGCCCGAAGGAATTCTCTGGGACATCTGACCCCATGGTTGCCGAGGGATGGATCAAATCCCTCGAGGTCATCTTTGAGTTTATGGAGCTGGGGGACGCAGACCGAGTCCGATGTGCCACCTACCTGTTCACTGGAGACGCCCGCTTATGGTGGGAAGGAGCTTCGGTAGCCTTGACTTTGGCTACACTTTCATGGACCCGCTTTACGGAAGTTTTCTACTCCAAGTATTTTTCTGAGGAGGTTCGCACCAGGCTGACCACCGAGTTCATGAGTCTGAGACAGGGGGATATGACGGTTACGGAGTTTATCTGTAAGTACGAGAGGGGCTGTCACTTTGTGCCTCTGATCGCGAATGATGCCAGAGCCAAGCTGATGCACTTCCTGGTGGGTTTACGGCCGATCTTGCGCCGGGATGTTAGGGTATCTGACCCTGCTACTTATGAGATTGCCGTCTCCAAGGCCTTAGCCGCAGAGCAGGATCTGCGGGATATCGAGAGGGATCGCCAGGGCAAGCGCCCAGTCCAGGCACCGCACCGCCCTCCTCCTCATCAGCATCAGCAGCAGAATAAGAGGCCTTTTCATGGATCGCCCAGGAACCGAGGCCAGCAGCAGCAGCGGGGACGCCCAGCCCCGAGGACTCAGGAGCACCCCGTCTGTCCCAGGTGCTCACGTCGCCATCCTGGAGCATGTATGGCTGGCTCAGGAAAGTGTTTTAAGTGTGGCAGTCCAGACCACATGTTGCTGCAATGTCCTCAGAGGAATCTGCCTACCCAAGGCAGAGTTTTTGCTCTCCATGCCGCGGAAACCAACCCGGAGACTATGTTGTTGACAGGTACCTTTAAACTTTAAGTTATTATTTGAATTTCCGTGCTTTGGAAATAAGGATTAAGATTGAACTTAGAACTGTGATAGGATTGCATGCTCTACTCAGATTTATTTTGGGGGAAATTAAGCTAGAAGAACCTTGTCCTTTAGCATGTCTATAAGTTTAGTTCTTGTAACTACTGGATTCAACTTAGAGCTCCGCTCTTTCAGGGAGAATTTTTATATCTGGTTCCGCTACCAAGGCCTTGATAGATTTAGGGGCCACTCACTCGTTTATTTCGGAGGTCATTGCAAACTTTCTCAAGATCCAGATCATTGGGCTGGATACAGCCTTTTCAGTAGTGTTGCCGTCAGGCGAGGAGATGGCAGCCACCAATGTTATCCGAGATATAGACCTTGAGCTGCACGGTAATCTTGTTTATGCGGATCTGATTGTGCTACCGATGCCGGAATTTGACATCATCCTAGGGATGGACTGGCTATTGAGGAACAGAGTGTTGATAGACTTCCAGCGGAGATCCGTTCTTGTCCGACCGCCTGGAATGGAGCAGTTCTTATTTGAGCCGGACAGGTACTTTCCTTTACCGCGCATTATTCCGTATGTTCAGGCTAGGAAACTCATGCATAGAGGGTGTCGGGCATTTCTAGCGACCTTTTTATCTGTCCCCGAGGAACCCTGCCAGTCAGCCTCAGATGTTCCGATTGTCAGAGATTTCTTAGACGTTTTTCCTGAAGACGTCTCTGGTATGCCACCCGAGAGAGAGGTGGAGTTTTCCATTGAGCTTATGCCAGGTACGGCTCCGATATCCAAAGCACCGTACCGATTAGCACCGACAGAGATGGCAGAGCTTAAGAAGCAGATTCAGGAACTTCTCGACAAGGAGTTCATTCGCCCGAGCTTTTCTCCATGGGGCGCGCCAGTCTTATTTGTGAAAAAGAAGGATGGCACGATGTGGCTTTGCATTGACTACCGGGAGTTGAACAGGGTTACAGTGAAGAATAAATACCAACTGCCGAGGATTGAGGATCTGTTTGACCAGTTGCAGGGAGCTTCGATTTTCTCCAAGATAGATCTGCGTTCCGGTTATCACCAGTTGAGGGTGAGAGATGCTGATGTTTCGAAGACAGCTTTCAGGACTCGTTATGGTCACTACGAGTTCCTTGTGATGCCGTTCGGTCTGACGAATGCGCCAGCGATCTTCATGGATCTAATGAATCGCGTATTTCAGCCGTACCTCGACCAGTTTGTGATAGTGTTCATAGATGACATTCTCGTCTACTCCAAGAGTCGGGAGGAGCACAGCATGCATCTGACCACAGTGTTGCAGACATTGCAGAAGCACAAACTATTCGCAAAGTTCAGTAAGTGCGAATTCTGGTTAGAGAAGGTGGCGTTCTTGGGCCACATTGTTTCTAGCAGTGGCATTGAGGTAGACCCGGCGAAAGTCGCTGCAGTCAGAGATTGGGTTGTGCCTCAGAATGCATCCGAGATCCGCAGTTTTCTTGGGCTAGCAGGATATTACAGGAAGTTCATTTAGGGATTCTCATCCATTGCCGTTCCACTCACAGCACTGACCAAGAAAAATGTGAAGTTTGTGTGGAGCGAGGAGTGTCAGAAGAGCTTCGATACTTTGAAGCAAGCTCTTATCTCAGCACCCGTTTTGGCTGTACCGTCAGGATCCGGTGAGTTTGTTCTGTATACCGATGCTTCGAAGCTTGGTTTAGGTGCGGTTCTGATGCAGCATGGGAGAGTGATAGCGTATGCTTCTCGACAGCTGAAAATCCATGAGAAGAATTACCCTAACCATGATCTGGAGTTAGCGGCCGTAGTTTTTGCCTTGAAGATTTGGAGGCACTATCTGTATGGAGAGAAGTGTCAGATCTTTACCGACCATAAGAGCCTCAAGTATTTCTTTACACAGAAGGAGCTGAACATGCGTCAGAGGCGTTGGTTAGAGCTTGTGAAAGACTACGATTGTGACATTAGCTACCACCCGGGTAAAGCTAATGTAGTCGCGGATGCTTTGAGCAGAAAAGTCGCAGTGATGGCTCATTTGACGATTCAGAAACCTCTTCAGATTGAGATGCAGAGGTTTGATCTTGAGACTTATCCTCGAGGTAGAGTTCCTCGTTTATCTACCTTGACTATCCAGTCCTCTCTTATTGACCGTATTCGCAGTGGTCAGGCAGCAGTTGAGCAGTTGGCACAGTGGAAGAAGAGAGATGAAGCCAAGGGCAGTGTCTTGTATACAGTCAGCGACGGTATTGTGAGATACCAAGATAGGATATGGGTTCCTAGCAGTGATTCTATCCGAGCAGACATCTTATCAGAGGCCCATACGTCCCCGTACTCCATTCACCCTGGGAGTACGAAGATGTACAAAGATCTGCAGCTATTGTATTGGTGGCCAGGGATGAAGAAGGACATCAGACGGTTTGTGTCCTAGTGTCTGACCTGTCAGTTAGTGAAGGCCGAGCATCAGAGACCAGCAGGTTTGCTCAAGCCTCTTCCTATTCCTGAGTGGAAGTGGGAGAACATTACCATGGATTTTGTGACCGGATTGCCGAAGTCAGCCAGAGGATCGAATGCTATTTGGGTGATTGTAGATCGTCTTACCAAATCAGGGCACTTCTTGCCTATTAAGATGACTTTCACCATGATTCAGTATGCAGAGCTGTATATTCGAGAGATAGTCCGACTCCATGGTATTCCAGTTTCGATCGTATCCGACAGAGATCCCAGATTCACTTCCTCATTTTGGAAGAGCTTGCATTCGACTTTGGGTACGAAGTTGCTGTTTAGCACAGCTTTCCATCCGCAGACAGATGGGCAGTCGGAGCGAGTTATTCAGATTTTAGAGGATCTTCTTCGCGCTTGCGTCATTGATTTCTCAGGGAGTTGGGAGTCGAACTTGCCACTGGTTGAGTTCACCTACAACAACAGCTTCCAGTCTTCTATCGGTATGGCTCCGTATGAAGCACTGTATGGCCGCAAGTGCGGATCTCCTGTTCATTGGGATGAAGTAGGAGAAAGAGCAGAGTTGGGTCCAGAGATTGTCCAGCAGGCAGCAGAGGTAGTAGTCAAGATCCGTGATAGGATGAGGACTGCTCAGAGCCGACAGAAGAGTTATGCCGATCAGCGGAGGAGAGAGTTAGAGTTTGCAGTGGGCGATCATGTCTTCGTGAAAGTGGCACCTATGAAGGGTGTCATGAGGTTTGGCAAGAAAGGGAAGCTCAGTCCGAGATTCATTGGACCGTTTGAGATCCTTGACAGAGTTGGGACGTTAGCTTATCGTGTGGCTCTTCCGCCGAATCTGGCCGGAGTACACAATGTCTTTCACGTCTTCATGATGAGAAAGTACATGGCGAATCCTTCGCATGTCCTGAACTTTGAGCCGTTGCAGCTTACTCCGAACTTATCTTATGAGGAGAGATCAGTGCAGATCCTAGACCGGCAGGAGAAGAAACTTCAAAACAAGTTGGTTAAGCGAGTCAAAGTCAAATGGCTCAACCATTCAGAGGAGGAAGCTACGTGGTAGTCTGAGCCGGAGATGAGAGATCGATACCCCGAGTTATTCGGCAAGTTCTAATTTCGAGGACGAAATTTCTTTTAAGGGGGGAAGGATTGTAGAACCCGTAAATCAGTCTACGTATAAGCCATGCATAATTCTAGATTTCTAAATTTAATTGACTTCATTGCATAATTATTTTAAATGCATTTATTTGAAGTTAATTATTCATTATTTCAGTTCAGTAGTTTGATTTTTAGCATTTCAGTTATTTCAGTGAGGCCGGACTGGAGTTGGAGTTTTGAGATAGAATTTAAGATTTGAGAAATATTTCCAGAAGTTAATTTAACTAGCAAGTAAGTTCATTTAAGTTAAAAAGAAGTTTAAGAAATTATTTAAGTTAGTTGAGGATTTTAATTTAATTATTGGAGGTGATTAAGAAATGAGCTCATTTAAGTTACTTAATTAAGGGGTTAGCTCACTAAATTAATTAAAGGATTAGTAAGGCTTTTAAGGGTTATTAAATTACTAGATAATCAATTTCTCCTACCATTTATCATGCATTTTTAGCCACACCCCTAGAAGAACAAACTAGGACTTGCCAACTCACCTTTGACCCATTCTTGGTTGATTAGCATGCTAATTCTTTTAGCTATTTTTCCACCTTAATTAATTAATACTAGACTATCATAACCCTTGTTTGGCATGATAAAATCGGCCACTATACTCTAGAATCACCCAAGAGATCATTTGATAGCAATTCAAAATTCAAAATTCAAATGCATGAAGACTTGGTCTTGATATGATCCTTATATCTTGCACCATCCTCCTCACCCCTCATAACCACTCCATCACACTCCCTCCCCACCGAAATCAGACCCCTTTTCAATAGAAAAAACGTGAATAATAGCTAGGGAGAAAGGGAGAAAAATCGAGAACTAGAAAGAACAAGAGAAGCGCTCCACCTCATCCGTGCCGCGTCGTCGTTGTTTCGTTCGTTTTCTTTCGAAACGAAACCAGGCATGTCTAGATTTCTTTCAAACCTAAATCAAGTCATATTATCATTTATTTTTCAGTACATGATCATGTTTATTCAAGCAAAAACCGAAATACATCATAGAATTTTCAGAAAATTAATGCATGCAGATTTCGGCCCTTTCATGACAAGCTTCACGTTTTTCTGAGTTTTGTTGTTTCAGGTGATTGGTTCGATTCCAGGCTCCCAAGGCGACCTATATACATGTAATAGGATGCATTAGGACCACATTTGTCCATTGGTTTAACACCATGCTTGCTGGAAATTCAGAATGACAGCAACTTTCCCATTGCTTCTCATGTGTTCGAAAATTTCAGTTTTTATGTCAAGGGGTTGGATCTGATCTTGGCTGCCCTAAGGGCTCTTAGCCATGGTTGGATCACTCCCCTAGCATGTATAAGACGTGACTAAGTCGTCCTTTTGATGCCTTGGTCCATGGCTCATCGGTTTTTAATAAAAACATCACAACAGCCCCTATACCCCTTCGGCTACTTCGGTTGAACAGCTTTTGGTTCGTTTCATTTGGTTGCTTGGTATGGATCTTGGTTGGCCTATGGCCCTTAGCCACGGTTCATATCATGCTCCTAGATGTCTAGATCGTGCCATGGTCAATCAAATGGCCACTGGAACGACGCAAGACATCGATCTAAGCAAAACACTACACACGCATGCACGTTGGCTCTCGGTTGGACCCTTCGGTTGAGTTATGGTGTGATGCGGATTGTGGCTGGCCTAGGGCCCTTAGCCATGGTTCAAATCATTCCTTGGGATGTTGGTAAGAGTCTCTGGTCGGTGGTTCACGCCCCAATGGCCGGTAGTCTCGAAAACAACACAAGTTACACGGGTGTGTAGCTGCTGGAAATTTACAGCAAGTTGGTGTGTCGTTTAGAAGGCTCGTTTGAGTTCTTGGTTGGCTTTTAGCCCATGGCCTTGGACTGGACAGTGCCTCATTGAGTTGGGAAGGTCATGTTTTCGACCGTTTGTGATTCGGATCATTTTTGAGGTCGTACGAGAATTTACGGTGCAATGTGCCAAATTGACTCTCGAAAGAGCGTTTCGTGTTTTGGCCTCCATTTCACCTAGATTTCGACCCTATCATTTTAGGAGCATTATTTTATGATTTTTCAGCGTATTTTAATCATGACTATACGTCGGTTCAGGTTGGCTCGAAGTCATGATTAAATGCGAAGTCATTAGGCGTCATAGTCGCATCTTTTGAACTAAATTGCATAGTTGGTCAAGTTTAAGCTATTGCATATTTTTCATGGCACGGTTAGGTTGCAGCGAGCCTGGGGACGATCCAATCCAATCCAGTTGGTAAAATTACAGGATTTTTCATTATGCCAGTTAATTATTTTACGTGCATTAAATAGAAAATGATTATTTTTGAGATTTATGCGATATGACTTGTGGTTCATTCACTATGTGGGAGTGTTATTTTATACGATCGCCAGTGACCGATCAGTTCAGTATGGTACCACCCGGTCGCCAGTGACCGGCCAGCTCAGTTCAGTTTCAGCCTCCCCGGTAGCCAGTTACCGATCAGTTCAGCTTGGTGCAGTGGCCACAGGCGTAAAACATAATCTCAACAGAAAATTTTATCCGCTATTTCAGTACAGGCTCCAAGGAGCAAAAATTTTTACTGTGATTATATGTTCAGTTATGCACGTATTATAATTGCTCAGCACAGATTATTTTCAGTATGCCTCATGACAGGATATGTTAACTCATGCATATTTTAATTCAGATTTTTACTCGTTACCTGCGATATATGCATGCTGAGTCTTTAGGCTCACTAGACTTGATTGTTGTAGGTACTGATGAGGCCAGGGCCGAGGGCGGGGACCAGTGAGCCAGCTTGGGTCGGCAGTAGTGGCACCCGAGGACCTCAGAGCAGCAGTTGTTATTTTATTCCGCAAACATTTTATCAGTCATTGGATATTTTTAAATTGTGATTTTTGGCAAACTTTATTTTCTTCCGCTGCAATATTTTGAAATATTGAACTTGATTCACCAGTGATTTTATGAATGAGGTCATTTAAGTTCTTTTAAAAAGAAAATTTTTAATTTTTCCGCAAATTTTCAAGCAAGAAGTTCTAGGGCCTTTGCACATACAACCCGAAAACACGACAATTGACACAAAATCTTTTCTTAAGACTTCTAATGAATTAAAGAGCCTAAAGACATGAAACGAAACCTCAAAAATACTCCAAAAATCATTACCAGAGTTACCTATACGCAACAATGATCACCCGTCGATCCCCAACGAAGCCTGCAACAAATAACTTCAAGAACACAATTTACTTAAAATTCGCAGTTTGAGCAGTCCCCCGAAAAATGCCATAACTCACTCAATTTTCGTCCAAAAGTTTCGAATTTTGTATCAAATAGAAGGTATCAAAAAGTTCTACGGTTTTCACGTTGAAAGTTTTCCCAAAATCTTGACCGAAAATTTGCAGTTTTAATAAGAACAGTAAAAACGTGGTTTAGATCTAAAAATTTTCCTTCAAAATCGATCCAAACAATTAACCGCTCAAACTATGAACATCATACATGAATTTTACGCATAAAACAACGCAGCACATAATATGACATGATCGACGCAGCAAAGGAGAGATTATACGTGCCTTTTGATGATAAAATTTACCGAAGCAGCGATACCGAAGCGGAGATGGCGCGAGGATTGACCCAGAACGATGGTGGCTCGATTATCTGGCAATAAAGTTGTCGAAAACTTGCTGGAAAATAAAGGGGACGGGGGCGGCTGCTTCTTAGATGGAGAACCCTAGGTTTCCTATCTTTAAAAATCTGAAAACTTGAATGTGTAGATGTGTTGTGTGTTTTAGTGTGTGTAAAAATGTGTAAGTGTGTGTGAGTGTGTGTAACGTGTGTGTTTGTTTTTAATTAGGAGGAATTAGTGCTAAATTAACTAAATTAAATACTAATCAAAAGTTAACACACACTAATTTAATCAAACTCCCCATTTAAAATGATTACACACTAATTTTAAAAGTTTCAAACTCTTAAATTACTAAATACATAAATAAGGCTTTAAATTGCTAAAACTAAATAAATTATTTAAAACGCCTCATCCTTGACTTAAAATAAAATACCATCTTTTGAAATTGCCAAAAATCGTCACCGGGTCTTTTCCTCAATCCCGCCTCGGATAATCGCCTGAAACATGAAACTCGTAAAACATTTTAACGTGCATCACATAAACATGAATAATTTAAAATAATGTATTTTCATAAATTATGCATGGCTAAAACTCATTTAAAATTAATTAAACGATTTAATAATTAAACGAATGCATGGGTTATACGCGTACTGAATTTGGGCACTACAGGAACGTTCTTCTTGATTACCGCCGTCATCGGTGCTGCCAGTGTGCTAAAATCCCTAACAAACCTCCTATAGAAGCTTGCAAGACCATGAAAACTTCGAACTTGACCAATAGTAGTAGGTGATGGCCAATCTCGAATAGCACTTACCTTGTCTTCATCCACTTGTATTCCCTGTGAGCTTACCACAAAACAAAGAAAGACAAGTTTTTTTGTACAAAAGTCACATTTCTTTAAGTTAGCATATAGATTTTCAGCCCTTAGTGTGATTAGCACAAGTTTCAAGTGACCAACATGCTCATCCAAGTCTTTGCTATATACTAGGATATCATCAAAGTAAACAACAACAAATTTTCCTATGTATGCACACAAGACATGGTTCATTAACCTCATAAAGGTGCTAGGAGCGTTAGTTAAGCCAAAAAGCATGACCATCCACTCATATAACCCATATTTGGTTTTAAATGCAGTTTTCCACTCATCACCTTCCCTCATCCTAATTTGGTGATAACCACTCTTCAAATCAATTTTGCTAAAGATACAAGCACCATGCAATTCATCTAACATATCATCTAGTCTAGGTATGGGATGCCTATACTTAATGGTTATGTTATTGATTGCTCTACAATCTACACACATACGCCATGAACCATCTTTCTTAGGAACTAGTAAAACAAGTACAACACAAGGTGACATGAACTCACGCACTAAACCTCTTTATAACAACTCACTTACCTGCCGTTGAAGTTCCTTAGTCTCCTCCGGATTGCTCCTATAAGCTGGTCGATTTGGCAATGCTCCCGGGCACGAAATCGATTTGGTGCTCGATTCCCCTCAATGGCGACAAGCCTTGAAGCAACTCCTCCGGAAATATATCTTCAGATTCCTGCAAAAGTGAAACAACAATGCTCGGAAGGGACCCGGCTATATCACTTGTGTTAAGAAGAATCTCCTTGTAAAGAATCAACACAAGTGGTTCATGTGTGTGCATTATATGTTTCAACTCACCTTTTTGGCCATAAATGTTTTCTTTTTGGCCTCTTTCCTCTAATTTTCTTTCCTCTCAATTTCTTTCCTCTCTTTTTTGTTTTGTATGGCTATCTCACTCTTTTTATCACTCTTTTTTTCAGCCATTTCATTTTTAGTTTCAAAGGCCACCTCACTTTTTAGTTCACTCATTTTTTCGGCCTCCTCTCTCTTTTTTTTTTCAATTGGTCCTCCAACCCTTGCTTTGGGGACAAAGAGAGTAATACAATGCATTCATTTTTCAATACAAATGAGTACTTATTCTTGAACCCATCATATGTCACCCGCCTATCATATTGCCACGGCCTACCCAACAAGATATGACAAGCATGCATGGGCACCACATCACACAAGACCTCATCAACATACTTCCCAATAGAAAAAGACACCAACACTTGTTTGTTCACCTTCACCTCCGCACAATCATTCAACCATTGAAACCTATATGGTTGAGGATGCTTTAATGTAGGCAAACCCAATTTTTCTACCATTTCACTACTAGACACATTGGTACAACTCCCCCCATCTATGATAAGATTGCAAACCTTACTATTCACAAAACACCTAGTATGGAACAAGTTTTCCCTTGGTTGGTCTCCTCCTCCTTGACTTGGGCACTCATGATCCGCTTAGTCACTAGTGCTTCACCTACAACCGCCCCATATCCCTCATCAGGATCCTCTAATGCAGGCATCTCATCATCATCATCACCCTCACTATGCGATTCATACTCACCATAATCATCACCCTTTTATTAGGACATTCACTAGCAATATGACCCAACCCTTGACACCTAAAACATCTAGTATCTCTAGATCGAGTAAGAGGAGTTTCAGATTTACCTTGCACTCCTTGTTTACGCTTTTAAAGTTCATGAAAGATATGTTGCGTATGATATTTTTCACTGTTGTGTGCAATGTATAGATATTTTTTATTTATGGTATAGGTTTGTTGAGTCTTTTGACTCACTAGGCGTGTAAGATGCAGGTGAGTTCGATACTGAAGGGACTGGAGGTGCTGAACTCTGATTCGGCAGACCTGGCGGGCGACACGACCTGATGACCTCATGATTTTCCGCACATTTACGATTTTATGTTATTGAGAGATATGAACATTTCATACGCTGTTTCATTTTACTGTTTGATGTTAGGATTTTTACTCGTTTTTGCTCCATTATATTTTATTGGTAATTACTTATGATTATTTTTAAGTAGGACTGCATACATGCAATTTATTTAAATGCTTAATTTCAAAATGTGAGCTAAATAAAAAAAATATTTCTGCACTTTTAAAACGGAAGACGTTTCACCGGGCTTCTGGTAGCCCGCGGGGAGAAGATGTCTCGGGCATCCACCTGCTCGACTTCTGAAGAATTCATCCTGCATATTGATCCTGATTTGGGATAATCATTTAATATCTCGGGTCATCCATGACCCGAGCTTTTATAGGGGTATCATCACCCCTCTTTTAAATAGTCGGGCTAGAGTCTTACTCGCTGTTACGATCAGTCAGGCTTTGACTTCAATAGAGAGATAAGTAATTCTGGATTATAAAAGCATCGGAGATTCATGCCGCTTGGACATGAGATAAGTTGCAGGAGCTTCATGTCTCCCAGGCTTATAAAATTTTTTGGTGTTAAGTATTCTCGGGTGATAGGGCTGATGTCATGATGACATATGCCCTAGAATTTGAACGGTCGGAAACGATTCAAATTCCGAGAATGTGAACTGTCTGACACACCTCGATTTTCGTGCCTGTTCTTTCATCTATCCATACAATTTTCAAGATGTCTCCTGATCGTCCGATTCACCTTTAGATCAACGATCAAGATCCTTCCCATTTGTTTATATACGACAATGAACCTCCTTCATTTACCACTTTACATTTTCTGAATTTTTCCCAAATTCTCTCAACTTCTCGAACGTGCGGCGCTCATCCGTTCCATCGATTTCCAATCGGCCAATCCTTTGCTCCATTATTCTCGTAAGTGTCCTCTTCATTTTCTGTTGAACATGTCGAATTCCACCTCCTCTACCTTCAGAGCAAATTCTTAAGGCTCATCTGGTTATGGGTCCTCTACGATGCGCTCCGATTAACCGCCTTCCCCCCCCTCAAAAATGCTTTTCCACCCAACTTTCTTCAAAACCTAAAACCTTAACATCCAAACCCTCCTCTGCTGGTCCTTCCCAAGCTCTAAAAAAGGACAATGGCAAGGGAAAACTCGGGCTTCTTCCCCTCCTCAATTTGAGATATTGAGAGTTCCTTGATTCTCATCAATGAGCAGCACACTGCGCTCGGGAGCTGAGGAGGAACTCCGGGCCCTGGGCTCCATTCTTTCTTCTTTTCCAATTTTGATTCTGGCACTTCTGAAAGGGCCGATAACCCTCCTCCCGGCTTTAATACTTTTTTCCGACACGAAGTTATAAATGGTCTCAGATTTCCCATCCCTTCCTTCTATATTGTGTTTGCCAAGTTTTTTGGTATACCTGTGAACCAACTCCACCTTAACTCTTTTGGAATAATGGACTCTACTTATATTCTATTTAGGATGCACAATCTTCTCATTTTTCCTCTAATCCTTCACTAATTTTTTGTTTGTCGGCTGGGAGATAATGCCTTCTCCATGTCTACCCGACTCAAATCTCGATTCCTTGGTGATTTCCCTTCTTCTCAGAAGGGATGGAAAGGACGTTTCTTTTATATACAACTCCTGGGCCCCTTTTACTATTTGACCGGGTTTCTTCATACTCTACCTCCACAACCCGCTCTTCCTCGATCATATAAATTCGAAGAGCCATACACCAGAAGCCAAGATTTGGTGGAGGGTCAAAAGTTTTCTTCTCCCACCCTTATCTCCGATGAGAACTTAATAACTGACGGGTTGAGTGCCCGGGCTGAAGACCCTATAGATCGGGTAGTTGACGAGGTAGCTGTCTCGGGTGCTCAACCTGTTAATTTTCAACTATGGAGTTTTCCTCTACTTCTCCTTTTCTTTCTTTATTGTATACTTGATTTTGAACTACTTCCCTTATGTTTTCCTTTATTTTTGACATATAATTCCAAAATTCAAGAGCCCTTCGCCAAGAAGTGGGCAGCTGAGAAGGCGGCGAAGGAGAAGAAGCTGGCAGCCCGGAGAGCGGCTGCTGAAGAAAAGAAAAGGGCCGAGGAGGAGGTGGCCCGGATGAGTGAATTTGTCCCGGTGGAGACTCGACAAGAGAGGGAGGTGACTCGGGCTGATTCCCAGGAAGACTCCGTATATAACGTTCCACTTATTCCGAGGAAGCGAAAGGCTGTAGCAAGCCTGGAAATGATCCTGATGGAGGGTAACAAAGGAGGATACCAGGGCACCTCCCAAACAACTCAACTCATCCTCACCCCTCCTCTACAAGACCGGTCACTCCACGAGCCTTTGCAATCTAGCCTGCCTACTCGTGCCAACATCTTCTAGGAGGGAGCCACTCCAACTGGACTCAAGCTCCTCAACAGATGCTTCTTCCTGTTGAGGAGACACATTTGAAGAGCTCCCTTCCGACCCCCAAGCGTTTCAAGGGATCAAACTGGATCCTTTCTGTAATTTCTCTTCCTGAACTTTTTTTTTAACTAACTCCTTTTTGAATAGGGTGTTAAAATGTTGGTGTCAATCTTTGAAGAGGTAGCTTCAGCAGCCACAATTGCGAATAATCGAGCCCGGGCATTCCAGGATCCTCACGAGCAATTACGAGGAGAATTGTCCCGGGTTCGATCAATTCATGACGAAGCAGCTGCCGGACTTCAAGCTGCCCTGGAGAAGGCCAACCAGCAGCTCTCAGTGGCTCAAGAAAATCTACCCAAGGCTAGAGATGATGTTAATGAGGGCCTCGTTCGGGAACAAGCTTTGCGAGGGACTATCTCTGTCTTGGAGTCGAGTAATCATTCTCTATCCGAGCAGGTAGGGACACAACAATCTCGGGCAAAAGCTTCTGCGAGTACCTTGACTACTGCTGAGTATAATAAGGACAAGTGACAGGTCTCCTTCATCTAGTCTCCGGACTTCAAAAAGGCCGTTGAAGATCATGCCTATCCTTTCTTCAAGACCAGTTTTGACAAATTCCAGGAGTTATTTGAAGAAGTCGGGCTCATTCGAGGATAGGAAAGATTTTCCCGATATTGGCCAGGCCGTAGTGTCCCTTCCCAAGGATGCAGAAGAGGAGAAGGAGGATCTCCAGAAAGAAGAGCAGCTGGGCTCAAGTCCAATAGATTTAGAATAGGTTTGTACATTTTTTTAATCTTCTTTCAATTTCCTTGCTTGTAATTCCGGCCTTCGGGCTTTTTATCAATAAAATACAATCTTTCCCTTTAATTGTATTGCTTCCATAGATAAATTGATAATTTTTGCAATATATCCGGCCTTAGAAATAATTAGATTCTTTTTACTCATAAACTGCTTCTGAATGTTGAATCTTTGAATTTTTCTAAGTGTTGTAAAATAGCCGGTATTTTCAATAAGTGAGGGATACTGAGCCCTGAGCCGAGTATGAATCCCTGTTTTCAGTAAATGATCGAGGTGCGGAACCCCGAGCCAGAGTACAAAGCCTTGAGCTTTACGTGTAACCAGGGTATGGAGCCCTGAGCCAGGGAGCGGATCCTGAGACTTGGAGTGGTCGAGGTGCGTAGCCGCGAGCTAGGGTATGGAGCTCTGGGCCAGGGAACGGATCCTGGGACTTGGAGTGATCGAGGTGCAGAGCCCCAAGTCAGGTACGTAGCCCTGGGCTTAATAAATAAGTAGGGTACGGAGCCCTGGGCCAAGGAGCTGATTCCGAGACTTGGAGTGGTCGAGGTGCGGAGCCCCAAGTCAGGGTACGGAGCCCTGGGCTTAATAAATGGACTTATAGATGAACCGAGGCCTTCTACCTCCCTGGTTTAGATATAATATTCATGCACTTTGTGAGAAGAAAAGAAATTCATTATATCATCACATAATAATTACATCTTAAGCGTAATATTTTTTCAAATGAAATATATTCCAGGGTCATTTGAGAGAGCGTCCTTGAGCATCCTCCAGATAAAAAGCTCCCGAGATAATTTTCAGATTATTTTTAAAGGTCCTTCCTACCGAGCTTCAAATTTACCCACATCTCCAGCTGGATTAACTTTTTTCATCACCAAATCGCAGAGGTGAAAGTCTCGGATCTGGACTCGCTTGTTGTATGATTTCATAACCCGACCTCGATAAGCTTCCATTTGAATCATAGCCCGCTCTCTCTTCTCCTCCACCAAATTTACTTCCATCACCCGGATCTGATCATTGTCACTTGGATATGATTCTACCCGGGTAGAAGGTTGCCTAATCTCAACAGAAAGAACGGCTTCAGAACCATATACTAAGTTGAAAGGAATTTCTTGAGTAGGTGCTCGGGGAGTAGTCTTGTATGCCCTGAAACACTAGGCATCTCCTCTACCCAGTCTTTTCCTTTTCCCTACAGCCTAGTTTTCAGGGCCTGTGCAATAATTCTATTTACGACATTTGTTTGACCATTTGCTTGAGGGTAAGCAATAGAATTGAAAGGTTCGGTGATCTTCATTTCTTGGCACCAGGACGTGATCTCTTTTCTCTGAAACTGCCTTTCATGATCTGAAATTAGTCTCCTGGGAACTCCAAACCTGCATAAAATATTCTTCCACAGAAACTACAATACTTCCTTTTCAATAATTCTAGATAGAGGTTCAACCTCAACCAATTTGGAGAAATAATCCACTACTACCAAGAGGAATTTTTTTTGAGCTCGAGCAACTGGAAAGGGTCCAACAATATCCATGCCCCACTGGTCGAAGGGACAAGATTCCCAAATGGGTTTCATAAGAGTGGTTGGGTTGTGCTGAAAATTGGAATGATGTTGACATCTTTTACAAGATCGAACAACTCGAGAAGAATCTTGGCTAACACTCGGCCACCAAAATCCAGCAAGCATTGCTTTTCGGGCCAATGTTGTCCCTCCGAGATGTTCCCTGCAGCACCCTTCATGTATTTCTCGGAGGACATACTCCACTTCTCCCGTAGATAAGCACTTTAACAATGGTATCTGGTATGATCTCCTGTATAAGATGTTATTTAAAAGAACAAACCTGAGATTTTGTTTCTTGATCTTTTGAGCCTGAGCTTGAGCCTGATCTTCAGGTAATTCATTGTGGGAAATAAACTTTATCAGAGGTATCATCCAGGAACCCTCTGATGTTGGTAGCATCTCCTCCTCCGTGGAAAGAATCAGCTGGGCAACATGCAATACTTCTCAAGTATTGACTTCTGATAAGGAGGCGGCCATTTGGCCAAAGCATATCTTCCCCATTCTCATCTCGGGGGATATGCTCAATACTCCAATCCACAAAAGATTCTGCCTGGGATTTAATGAGATTTAGATACTTAAGCATTCTGTCATCCTTAGCCTCATAAACACCCTTTATCTGCTGAGTGACTAATTGTGAATCGGAATATAAAATGATCCGAGAAGATCCTATTTCCCGGGTAGCTCGTATACCGGCAAGAACGGGTTCATACTCTGCTTCATTATTGGTCACTGGGGAGTCAATTCTCAAAGCCAATTTAATCTTTTCTCCCAAGGGGGCAATTATTACCACTTCCACTCCACACCCAGCCAGACTTGACGCTCCGTCCACAAATACTCTCCAAACTTCTTCCTCATCAAGCTGAATCATTTATGATAAGAAAGCCAATAAAGCTTGTGCTTTGATGGCAACCCGGGGCCTGTACTCAATGTCATACTCTCCCAACTCAATTGTCCATTTGATCATTCTCTCAGACACCTCCGAATGAGTCATAATCCTTCCGAGAGGACTATTGGTAAGCAAATAATTTTGTGCGACACAAAATAAGATCGCAATTTTCGGGCAGTCATAACCAGGGCCAGAGCTATCGCTGAGAGCATGGATGACATAATAAACAGGCTTCTGATCAGAGCCTTATTCCCTTATAAGCACCAAACTGACAGCATACTTAGTAGTGGACAAATATACAAACAATTTTTCCCCGGGCTCTAGCTTTACAAAGACATGAAGCTCTACCAAGTGACTCTTAAGATCTTTGAAGACCTGCTCGCACTTCTCATCCCACCCAAATTGTTGTGCATTCCGAAGGACCTGGAAGAATGGATAACTCCGATGTGCATATCGGGATATGAACCGAGAAAGTGAAGCAATTCTCCCGGTTAGCTTTTATACTTCTCGGACAGATCGAAGAGATTGCATGTCTAGCACTGACTTAACTTTCTTAGGATTCACCTCGATCCCCCGGCCAGTAATTACAAAACCCAATTTACCACTCTTCACGCCAAATATGCGCTTAGCTGGATTGAGCTTGATCCCATAATGCATGAGAGTGGCAAAAGTCTCCTCCAAATCAGAAATAAAGCAAGAAAACTCTCAAGACCTGCCCAAGATATAATCAACATACACCTCCACATTCCTCCCCAGTTGCTTCTCAAATACTATGTTCATCAGACGCTGATATGTAGCCCCGACATTCTTTAAGCCAGAAGGCACGACCACATGACAAAATGTGCCTCCCGAGGTAATGAAGCTAGTATTGTCTTGATCATTCTTAGTCAGAGAAATTTGATGGTACCCTTGGTAAGATCCATGAAACTGAGTAATTCATATCCAAAGGTGGGATCCACCAGCTGATCAATTCGAGGCAAGGAATAACGGTCTTTGGGGCAAGCCTTGTTGAGATCTCTAAAATCCACACACATCCTACATTTCTCAGCAGCCTTTGGAACCAACACCACATTCAAGAGTTAGGCAGGAAATTGGATTTCCCGACTGTGCTCGGCCTGCAACAAATCTCAAACATGTACATCAATTACTTTGTCCTATTTAGGACCAAAGTGTCTCTTCTTCTGCTTAATAGGTTGAGATCCCGGGAGGATGTTTAGATTATGCTCAGCTATCAGGGGTGAGATCCCGATCAATTCCTGTTGGGACTAGGCAAAAACATTAACGTTAGTTTTTAAACAGTTTAGTAAACTAACCCGGGTGGATAAGTCAAGATCTCGAGCCACCCAGATCTCCTTGCTTGGCCCAATTTCCACCACTTCATGCTCTTCCTCCGCTACAAAGTGAACCCGCCCCTTCTCTATTACTCTCTCCACCTCCTCACCCCTACTTACTCTCTTCTCCTCTCTTCTCGCCTTCTTCTGATCCACCCGGACCGCTTCCACATAACACTTCCGGGAAGAAGGCCGATCTCCCCAGACTTCTCCCACTTGATTTCCCAATGGAAATTTTATCTTCTGATGGTACGTGGATGCTACGGCCTTCAGCTCATTCATGGCTGGTCACCCCAGAATAATATTATATGATGATGGGGCATCCACAACTGTGAAAATATTCATGACAGTCTTCTTTAATTCCCGGGTTCCCAGAGTCAAGGGCAAGATAATATCTCTTTCTGGGTAAACAGCATGGCCAACAAAACCAAAAAGTGCAGTTTCCACTGTCTCCAGCTGGTACCCTTGCAAATCCATCTGTATCAGGGCTTTCTAGAAAATAAAATTTACAGAACTACCTAAATCAACAAAAATTCTCATTATGTCATAATTGGCCACCCGGATTTGGATTACCAGGGCATCATTATGAAGAAGACTGACACCCTTGAGATCCTCCGGGCCAAAACTGATAACCGCATCACTCCTCCTCACTCCCTCAAACCCATACAATCTCTTCTACTCCTCGACTTCCTAGCCCGATTGGAATCACCATCGGTAGAACCTCCAGAAATCATTTTTATTACCCCTAAGGCAGGGGGCGAGGCCTTCTTCCTCTCGGGCTCTGATTTCTCCTCCCACTAGGGGCACCTCTCGAATTCTCCCGAGCACTTGGTCCTAGCTGTTGAGTTGTCAAAGGTTGCAATCTTGGCCTCTTATTTGGTGGATTATATCTCGGGACAGCAGGCGGGACATAATCTCTCTTTAGCATCCGGCGATCCTCTGTGTTATGAAAACACACTTTATGAAGGGTGCGATATCTCTTCTTCTCGGGCCTAGCAGGCTGTGGAGTGCGATTCAGATCTTGCGATCTTTTTTCAATACATTCTTGAACTTCTCGGTCCCAGGAAATTTTTAAAGGCATATGATGAGAAAAATACCCGGGGTTGCCTCTCCTCTACCCTCTCTCCTCGGGTCTGGCCACCAGGTCACTTCTCTTTCTCCTCAAAGCCTCCCTCTTCTGCTTCTAAGCCTCCTCCATATTAATGTATTTTTCCGCCCGGGCCAAAAGATCTTCAAAGTCCTCGGGCATCTTTTTGGTCAACGATCGAAAAAATTCTCCCTCCCGTAGCCCCTGAGTGAATGCTGTAGTTTTGGTCTCGGGAGCACAGGAGGGAACATCCAAAGCAACTCGATTGAACCTTCGTATGTAAACCCTCAAATTTTCTTCCGGGCTCTACTTTACTTCAAAAAGACTGAAAGCAGTCCTTTTATACTTCTTACTGATGCTGAAGTTGTGTAAAAACATCTTTTGAAAATCTTCAAAAGATTGTATGCTCTGAGGGGACAATCCTTCAAACCACCTTTGAGCCGAGTCCACCAGAGTAGTTAATAACACCTTGCACTTGATTCGATCCCCATAACAATGCAGCATGGCCATATTCTCAAACCGAGCCAAATGCTCCTCAGGGTCAGCACTGCCATCATAATCCTTGATTTTTGCAGATTTAAAATGCCCAGGCAGAGGTTTCCATACAATGGCATCAACAAAAGGGCATCCTTTAGTGATTACCCGAGCATTATTCCGGCTCTCCATTTGCCCCTCCAAAATCCTCATCTTCTGCCTAAATTCTTCCAACTCCTCTGCCACAGGAGGAGACTTAGAACCAGCACTAGATTCTCTCTCCTCTATTCTCACCTTCTCCTATCTCGCCTCCTGATCTCGCTCATGCTCCCCTTTGGGTGGAGTAACATGATGAGAAGGGGCGTTTCTTGCTACGAACTTCTCCACGCGTCGGATATAATCATGGCCAACTCCTCAGGTGACAAAGTTATAATAGGTGGAGGTCCTGTGAGTGGAGGACGACCTTGACCAGAGATAAGTGGATTATCTCCAGGAGCCCGAGAAGTATCTTGATTAATCCTTCTTGTAGGAGCCATATTTTCGTCTTAATATCAATTTCCCACAGATGGCGCCAATGATGCGATCCGAGTGAATAGAGTGAGCAGAGTCGGGGCAATCAACCGGATCTGATAAGAGTTTTGTTTGGAAAGATGAACAAGGGATATGACTTCAAATGTAACCTGTAAACAAGGAAATGAACTCATGAATGAGCGTCGGAGGGGTGTCCGGCGTGACCACTCTAATGCTTAATTCAACAGGTAAAGATGAAGGATAAAGTATATATATGTGAGTGAGTATACATGAATGCTCCAGAATCTTCAAATGAAATACATACCTGCTATTTAAAAAAGGAAATCTCATGATTACCTTGTTTTCTGTGTTCACTTACTATTTAGGGTAATATGGTTGTCCATACCCTACTTCTGACAACTTGTTCTGACACGCCAGCTCTTGTGGTTCTGACAGTAATTCGTGTCAAGCATAAGGTGTTTCATATTGATGCACTCAAGTGCAGTGCTATTTTCGAGGTAACCCGTGTAGAATGCCTCCCGGGAATTTGTACGAGAGCCCGTGCTTCTGGTAGCCCGGGAAGAAGATGTCCTGGGCATCCAACTGCCTGGCTTCTGAAGAATTCATCCTGCATATTGATCCTAATTTTTTATATCCATTTAATATCTCGGGTCGTCCATGACCCGAGCTTTTATAGGGATATCAATCACTAAGATATATCTTATAAGATTCATTTTCATGTTTTATTTGGGCTCAAGATCTTTTTACGGCTTAGTCTAACTACAACATAAGTATTTCTCGTTATATTTTAATATTATTATAAAAATTGACATGTATGTTAATAATCCGACAATAAACTACGATTTGAGCTCTTTTCGAAGAGCTCATTTCTTCAACTGGGCTTTTCTTTTAAGTATTGAAGCTCAACATTGTTCAAATTATGTGAATTTTTTTATCTGGTGATATAAAAATCTGTCAACAAGATTGTCAACTGTTAAAAAAAATAATAATATAATGTTTGTCTGGATACAATAATAGAATTGAGGTTTTGTAAATAATTCTAGTAAAATCTCTCAAAAATCATAATTTTAACTTATGCACCTAACAGCTCAACCCATTAGCATCTAAATAGATATACTCTGCACAACCATGAGTATAAAAAAATAAAGTCGCATCTTAACTAACCGCTATATTTTTTATTTATTGATAAATGTTTGATCTTATATTATCTAAACTAGTGGATTATTTTGCTGCGCTTAAATTGAATAATTTGATTTGAAAAATAATAATAAAGTAATTGGATATTGCATTATATATTTATTATAATGGCTATAATAGTTTTTCGGTGAAACATAAACACGAGACAAGATAAATGAATTAACCAAATTACTTGAACTATAAAACTTGAACAAATACATTTAAATATGCTAAAAAATTGTACGCGTGTTGGATGAAAAACAATTTCATATGAAACAAATTTAGTTAATCAAGTCAATAAAATAACTAATTGCATATTTTTACAATCCATATGAATCATGTATTTTTATTTTTCTTCTATAAATTTTAAATATGCTACTTTTTGTTTGTCAATTTTAATATGTTTTTTCTCTTTTTCTTGGAACCGATATAAATATTTTCTCATCATATTCTCAATGATGGTACTTTGTTGTGCATTAATAGTATGTACCTCTCTTTTATTTTCTTTCTATTTTTATGATTTTGACGAAATTTTATCTTTAGATAACTTAACATTGATTGTTCGTGTTTCTTTTATTGTCACATTTGGTTGTTGAGACATTCACATTTGTTTTTCCAATTCTTCAAGAATAATATTGGTGGGAATTGATTTTCTCTTGTCCAAAACACAACAAAAACTTTAAAATTTTCGCTTTGACATTTAAATAATATTGTCTTTGGATACTTATATGATTAAACAAATAAAGCATTCGTAGGATGTTTTTGAATTTACATTTATTTAATAAACCACTTGGCATCAGCTATCCCGAGATTGGCAGATATAGTTTTTTAATTATTCTCTACGAACGATCTTCTTAAAATCTTCAATCTCCAATCAAATTCAAGACTGAAATATTTTTTCTTCCTCTAAATTTACTATAAAATTTAGAGATATTTTATCGTTTGAGATAAAAAAAACAAAACAAAGCGGCGGCTCTAACCTATATTTCTTTTAGAGTGGCCGAAAAACTTGGAGAGCTTTTTGAGAATGATTTTCGAAAATTGTGTGCTATGGAGGCTAGGGTTTGTTGCCTCTTTTCTTAACATTGAATCCTTAACCTAATTTCTTTAATTATAGGTTTAGAGTTTTTTAGTTAACTTTAATGTACTCAGTTAATTAATTTGACTAGTTCAACTTGTTTATTTAATTAATATATTAAATTTTATTAATAACTTTAATTATTTAGCATGTTGGACTTGTACTCCTACAAGCTCATAATACATATTTCCAACTAAATTTAATTAATCTTTTATAAACTCAACATTTGAGTTTAATATTTTAAACTCTCAATTTTCATGAATTCAACTCCTTGAATTTATTCTCTCCAATTTTTAATTATCATAAATTCAACTCCTTGAATTTTCTATCTCATAATTTTATATATAAATTCAACCATTTGAATTTAATGTCTCAACGGGAACAAATAATTCAGTACTTGTATGACCCTCAATGGATCATGAATACAGCTAGCCGTGGGTTCACAACTTTTTGTGATTCAAGAGATTGTCCCTTATTCAGGTTACCCTTATTTGCCCCATTTTATGTACCAACATTTGATCATGAGAATGTCAGAAATAATTTTTTGATCAAACCCATCGAATCATGGTAAGAGCATCTAGTAACGTTGTCTCATGATTCTCTAGGTCTCATTGATAGTGTCTGCAAGACCCAATCGGTTATGATTAATGTACAGTACGATCTCATTATCTCATATATCCCGATCAAATCTGAAACCACTGGTTCATCGAGGGTTGCATATTGGATTCGATAGCTATGTGATACATTCATGAAATATTCTTAGTATCATCGCATGTATAACTAAAGAACTCTTGTCTCTAATATAATCTTACACTCTGTCCAGAGAATTCATGCCCTACTATTCTGTAAGATCACATAGGATATCTACACCCGAAAGTGAGCATTGAATTCCCGACTAAAAATACACTGGATCCTACACATGTCACAATTGCACCCAATCTCATCACCTTGTGATCCTCGCGAAGTCGGTAAATGAGTCAAAGCACAATCAAAGTATGTAGAGTCTTAGTGTTGTCTCATTCGTAAGAACTAATTATGTACAATCATAAAAACGAACTTTTCCTCTCGATGAATGATAATCACTTGAAAAGTCCGATGGAAGGTTGTTCAGTTTAATCATCATATCATTACCCATCTGCATGATTGAATATCTATATGTCCTTACCATGAATCACGATACAAAACATCACATATGCTAGTCTCAAGTTCAAGAGGTACTTATCCTTGTTTTTAGGCTGCTTAATCGACTAAGAACGAATTTAGAATATACAGTGTTTAAAAATGAATTTCAGGATCGAATTACAATTCATTTATATTAAAGTATAATCAAGGTCTTTATCCATGTTGATTGTATGGATATACGAATAAAGTAAAAAAAAACCTTGAAATGTAAATTATATTAAAATAAAGACTGTTAATTGCGACCGAGTCAATACATTCTTTAGCCAACCGTTGGCTTATAGGACATCTACTCTAACAATCTTCCACTTTCCTTAGAGCCAACTTGAAACGTCTACTACTTAAAATACTTATAGAATTTTTTTATAAAAAAACTCATTTTCGAAAATATACATCTTTAAGCATGCATGCGATAAAAGCTGAAAATTTCATATTTTAAAAATAAAATTATTCAACTATCAGTAAAAACACTACAATTAAAAATACGACGAACATCAAACCCTAGACTGTCGAGCAAAATAATTCACAAGCGAAGCATGCAAAAATCTTAACAACCAACAACATATAAAATGAAAGCTTATAAAAATATTCAATTCACTCCTATCCTATAAACATGATGTGCGGAAAATACGGTCCTCGGGTTCGCGAACGCACATCCAACTCTGCCTACTCATTCTTCGGCACCTCGAATCACCTGGTCAATATGCTCACCTATATCATTCACACCTAGTGAGTCTAAAGACTCAACACACCTGTAACATTATAACAAGTACATATACATTACATGCAACAGTTAAAAGTACTGTAATCAACATACATTTCATGATCTTAAAAGTGTAAACGTAATAAGGCATAACGTCTCTAAACATGTCTCAACATATCATCATATAATTTTCTTGATTGAATTCAGTTCGTTAGTTGTGACTTTCGTATCAGCTCTACCTTATCACCTCTATTTGGTGGATCTATCTACGGATGACCATGGTACCCGGCGGCAGGGACATCAGCGACAGCATTACCCATGCACTAAGTCTTGGCCTTACATGTCATCGTATACATATACATATTAGTCACAACCAACTCCCATCCTTCAAAACATTTCATCATATTCATCACTTATAAAAATCATGCATATACATAATTTTCCTTAAAATCAAGCCTGCAACGTATTTTTCATAATTTCATAAAAAGTCATATATATGATAATATAAACATTTAAAACATGTCTAATCGTGTTTAGGGCACTGTCAGGACTAAAACTCGACGCGGGGTGCAAAATGACCATTTTGATCCTTGAAACCCTAATTGACCATTTTATCTCTGGACCTCAAAATTTCGACCCAAAGCCTACCAAACTCCTTAAAACACCTCAAAACATAATAATAAGTGTTGGAACATTTCATGTTCGCAATATTGATTTTGATGTTAACAAAAGTTGTTATTTTGTTTCTAATTATCTTACCTAAGTGCGCAGATACTGGAACTGATCAAGATTCGAACTGATTAGTTATCAAGTCAAAACTGAAGCTATCGAGATGCTAACTGAAAGTGCCAACTGATTGAGCGAACTGAACCAGTCCAACTGATGTATCAAGAGCAGTTCAACTGATTGTTCAGTTGATAGGTGGTTCAGCAGAAGACCTTCAGAAGCCCGACCAGCTGATGAAGTACACAACTGATGAAGAGCCCAGCTGACCAGTTCAATTGAAAGAGTGAAATCAGTTCAATTGACGAGTCAATTGATTTCCAGTCCAATTGAAGATCAGTTCAGTGCCCGAACCATATCTTTTTGTAAACGATGCTCCAGATTCTTCACAATGCTCGAAGTGACCATTTGATCACCAGAAGGAATATAAACTTTGAAGCTCAATCCCATATCCTCGGGTATAATATTTAGTCGCTTGACGAATGTCTCAAATATGAATGAGTGTGTAGCTCCCGAATACAGCAATGCATAAGTAGCTACACTTAGAATGAATATTCTTCCAGTGATTAGAGTCGTGTCTGGCTTCTCCTCGACTTTTTCAGCATGCATCACATAAGCTCTCCCACAGTTGTTCATCTCTTCTTCAGACAATCAGCAGCTTTATGCCCCTCTTCCTTGCATATGAAGCACCTATATGATCCTCACATGCACTTGCCATAGTGTAAGTGATTGCACTCTTTGCATAATGGCCCCTCTTCAGGTTTTGGTGCTCCAGGTAGTGGTGGCTTTTGTTATCCCAGCCTCTTCCATTGTCCTTTGGGCCTTTGTTGCCCTTGAGCTTTCAGTGGTCCCGTAAAATGCCACTTGACTGGCTGAGGGCTCTGCTGATGCTGCTGCCTTTTGCGCTGCATCTCAAAGTCAATATCTTTCAGGGCTTGCTCAGCTTGGAATTCACAAGCAGTGGCAGCTGAATAATCCTCAGGTCGCATCATCATCACATAACGACGTATAGTAGGTCAAAGGCCATCCATAAAGTGCCTTAATTTCTCAGCATCATCCCTAGCAATAAGGGGCACAAAGTGACAACCCCTATAAAATATCCTAACATACTCAGCCACAGTCATGTCTCCCTGACGGAGAGTCAATTCCCTCTTCTGGCGCCCTCGGACATCGGTAGTAAAGTACTTCTCATATAAAATGTTCTTGAATTGCTCCCAAGTGAGTGTGACAAGATTGACTCCATGCTCAGCTCCTTCCCACAAAAGAGAAGCGACGTCACGTAGCATATACGTAGCACACCTAACTCGGTCAGCATATCCCATATTCAGATAACGGAAATGCACCTCAAGAGATCGAATCCAACCCTCAGTAGCAAATGGGTCGGTGGTGCCAAAAAAATTCCTTCGGATCCAGCCTCCGGAACTGATCATACATGTCGTGTTGTCGCATTGGGGCATGCTAAGGCTACTGATCAAAGAAACGTGACATGCCCTCTAGAACACGAGTAGCAGCATCCCATTAGGAGGTGGGGGTGCATTCCCTTGACGATCCCCATTAGTTTCAACTTGCCTATCAGTGTTAGGTGCGCGTCTAGGAGGCATTATATCTGAACGTTTTCCAAATTCTAACCGTAACCAACATGCATTTAGGTCTAAGTTTCTAATCATGCAGCATATACTAATCCTTTTTTGAGCAACTTTAAGCATATACAATATTTAACCTCAAAAAACTTTTAAACATGTAACGTAAACGTATAAACCATGTAAACATGCATGTATCATCATAAAAATAATGTAAGGCAATTAAACTTACAAACATGAGGCTTGACGACTGAGCTTTTTGGAACTGGGGTGGTACAACCCTTTGCAGGAACATTGCTCTGATACCAACTGAAACGTCCACTACTCGTTTTTCTTAAAAATTACTTGGATTTTTTTTCCTCTCAAATTCATTAAGCCAAAACAATAAAAATTTAAAATATGAATATCTTGCACCATTTAAAAATAAATCAACCAACTATTATTCGAAAATCCAAAAGAAAATAATTCAAAGCATAAAATCGTAAAACGTCAACCAACCTAAACTAACATTATTTCAAAAATAAACTTAACTATAACATCCTCTCAAAACCTCTCAAAAGCATCATAATCATAAAATCTTTAAGTAATCATAAATCATAAACTTATTTATTTTCGAAAAACTAGCGACAGTCCTCGGGTTGTGTGTATCTTCGGTCCAGCAAGATCAACCATCAAGACCTCCATTATTATCAAGCTCACATGCATCGATCATACCTAGTGAATCTATTGATTCAGAAAACCTTAACCATGATAGCAAGTAATACATATACGTTCACAAGAAACAATGAAAATACTTTTAATAAAATAGCTTTTCATGAACATAAACTTCAACGTTTTCCTTTCAACATATCATATCATATTTCCTTTCATCATATATGTATATGTTTCCCTTTTTATTGAATTCAGATCCTCAATTGTGACTTTCGTATTAGCAGTAGGTCGATGGATCCATCTACGTATTACCACGGTACCGAGCGTTGGGGACATCAGCGACACTTTCACCCGTCAACTGAGCCTTGGCCTTACATATCATCGTATCATCGTATTGATCATAATCAATTCACCTCCTTCAACTTTCATATTTCCATCACTGATAAAAATTCATGCACGTATAAATCATTTTTCTTTTAAACCAATCATGAAACATGTCTTTTAGCATTAGCGTTTCATCATAAAATTTCATAAATATTTGAAATAAACATTTTAACATTATTTACAACATTCAGGGCACTGCCAGAACGTCTAACATTTTTCAGTGTAAAATTATCATTTTGCCCCTGAAACCCTAACTTTCCAACTTTGTCCTTAGACCATAAAACAACGACCCAATCATTCCAAAATTAACATATCACCTTAAAATACACCCATAAATATTTCTTAGATGCAAAATTTAGCTTCTCGATTAATTCGTCAATTTTTTTTTAAACTTAGACGTACATCCCGGTTTTGACTTGTATGGACTTGAACTTAACTAAACTTTTCCAAATTTGAATCAAAGCTTATTAACACCTAACTAAACCATATCCAACCCAAACCAAGACCATTTAAGCCTTTTAACAACCTAGAAAAGCTGCTGGATGCTCTAACATGACAAAACCCCAGCCTTCCTAACCATGCACCCCTTCGGTCCTAGCCACTAACCAGCCTAACCAGACCCTAGCTGAACCTCCTAGTACCATTACCAAACCCTAGGAACCCTACTGGACCGAGCATAAAAGACATAGAAGCCTCAGCCCCCAAACCCGTTCCATAGGCCATGCGCGGTTCCATACCCTCACACGATCACACCAGCCCTCGAGCCAAGCCACATACTACCACCCTTGAACCATCCTACAAGCCCTTTAGGTCTCCTGGAAACACCCTAACATCAGCTAGAGACAGTGTCCATTAAGGACTCCTAGCCGAAGAACCCTAGCCCTTAAGGACTCTAATTTCGTGCAAGCCTTTGCCCCTGCTGGTACAGCCCTTGTCTAGGCATCTATGGACCCTTAACATGTTGTAAAAATGTCCCTCGAAGTTACCCTACCATGGCAGGCCATTTGTGCATTATTACAATAATTATTGAATCACAAAAACATGATTTGTATGCATGTGTGCCCATAGAAACGAAAATATACCATTTTTATCATGTTTACGCATACAAGCTTGTATCAAGCATAAAGTATGGTGTGAAAGATGAGAAAGAGGATATTAAGGCATGTCTTTGTGTTAATTACGCACGAAAATAAATTGACATGCGAAGAAATTCGACGTAGGGAGGACTTAGCTGATTTTCTTCAATGTTCATGTGATTTTCCTTCAAAAACGTGTGTGTGTGTTGCTTGGCTGATGGAGAGAGTCATTGTGCTTGTGTGTGTGAGTTTCAAGACTTTTTGGTTAGGGTTTGAAGGCTTAAAGTTTGATATATAACACGAGGTGCAAATCATAATTAATTCATGCCATTAAAATCATTTAATTTGTTGCATGCATTTAGGTTACGTTATCGTATTTTTGGACCTTAGAGCAACTCCAATCCTTGCTCCACAATAGAGTTGCTCCATTGTGGAGCAAGGTTTTTCACTCCAATCCAGCACCAAAAATGGTGCTGGACTGGAGTTCCCCCATATACCACTCTACATGTGGCGCAGAGCCACATCTTTTTTTAAAAAAAATTTTTTTATTTGTGTTTTAATAATTATAAATATTTAATATTTTATTATATATTAATTATATAATTAATATTTTTATTTTTTAAATTTTTAAAATAATTTTTTCTTGAAACTTAAATATTAATTTAAATTTTTTTAAAACTTTTTTAAAAAAATTAAATAGATATTAAATTAATTTAATAAACAACTAAATTATATTACTAGTACATTAAAATGATACATTTTACAACATAATACGAAATAATTTTAAAAACAACAACAAACAAACAACAAAATTACGATACAAACAATAAAATTTATTAAATGATATTTAGTAATCTGGTAAACCAGATCCTGATCCTCCAATATCGCCAATTTTCATCGTTTTCAAATTTATATCGTTTTCAATGATTATATTGAAATGAAATATTTGTATCATTAAATAATTATTTTATTTATATAAAATAATTAATCAATTTTGTAATAAATAATGAAATAATATAATTATATCTATAATGTATAATTGTGTAATGGAATTATAAATAGTTATTATTGAATTAAAATTAATATTATAAGAATATTCTGAGAATATTCTTTTTTAGTGTAGAATGTAGTGTAGATAGGTTGGAGATGAATTTAATGTTATACTATTGTAGTGCAGAATGTAGTGCAGTGGGTTGGAGATGGTCTTACACTCTGGATTTGATGGAATTGAATTCTTGAGTTGTGCACACAAGGTGTTCGATAAAGTTTTTGACTGAGTTTGTTCTTGAGGATTGTTGAATTTGAGATATTGCATGTTATACCGGAATTAGTGCTCGAAAGATTATTTTGATATTGATAGCTATATTGTTGGAATTTTCATTGTGTGAGGCGTTGTTGTGGTAAAATTGTTATCGAGCGAGGGTTGTTATTCGAGTAAGTCATGCCACCGAAGAAGAAGAGTAAGTGTGGTCAGTCTGGGGATGGAGAGTCTTCTGCTGCTGATTTTGATAGACAAAGGTTTTGGGATGCTGTTTCCGCTGAGAATTATACAAAATTGCAAGAAAAAAATATACAGCGGGAAAGGGGGATGAATCAACGCATCCCAGGTTGTGAGACATTAGTTCTTGCTCGGCATTTAAATTGGGATGAGTTTGTGAAGCCACCTATATACAGATGTTGTGATGTCCCTTTTTTGGGAATTCTACACTAATTTAAAGGTTAAGCATAAGGACTATCACGTGAAGATCAGGGGGCAGATGATTGCCTTCGACAGTAAGACGATCAACTCACTGTGCTCGATATCTGACTATGAAACCGACGAGAACACGATGTTTATGAGAGAGGCTTGCCCCTACGAGACGATCATTACTACACTTTGTGAGATGGGCACAGTTTGGAAGCTCAATAATCAACGAGCCCCGGTCACATTCCTAGGGACATCCATGATAAGGGAGGCTTATAACTACATCTTTCTGTAGCCTCAAGGTTGATGCCATCTGGGCATGTTTCGGATGCGACAAAGACCAAGGCAGCGTTAGTTTACTGTATCATCACCGGCAAGACGGTGGATGCGGGCTGGGTGATCATGAGTTCGATCTTGCAGGCTGCTCGGGGCACCTCCACTGTCAGCATGTCCAATTCTTTGACCATCATGGATCTCTGTCACCTAGGGGGGGTTACATGGGATGATAATGAGCTGGTGTTGCACACAAAATGCGATATCTTAGTGGTTGGGAAGCTCCCGAGAGATAAGAGAAGGAGATAGATTGCTAGTGGTCCAAGAAAGACTTCAGGGAGTGGAGCACAGCCACAGCCCACCCCACAAAGACCACACGCATGACAGGCAGGTACCGGGAGGGACATCCCGTGCACGAGCATCTCAATGATCTAGAGCGTATGATGAGGAGACAGTGGTGGATCACACGCGAGAACATGGATTACATGCACGATTTTACTCGTGTGCTTGCACAGCGCTTCCCCGCAACTAGTGCCTCTGACGAGCCATTCCCACCACCGCCAACGTTTTCACACCGACCCATCAAGGATGATGCTGAGTATGATGAGGATGAGGAGGTAGAGCTATCAGGCAAGGACAACAAGTCCTGATGCTCGTTGTATACGTGATCCCATGTTTTTCTTGGTTTATTACTGTACACTGGGGACAATACACGTACTTAAGTTTTGGGGGGTTGTGAATTTGCTTTGCTTGTTTGAGTTAGTTAAAGTTGATTAGTTTTTTTAGTACTGCATGATCAGTTTTTCATGCACATTAGTCAAATTGTTCTAATTTCATAGGGAATCTAGTTGATTGGTTTAAAAAAAATTAATTATTGCATGCTAGAGTCGTTACAAAAGAGTCATGGATAAGTCATTGTGTGGTCGAAGAAGAAAATGAATTTGTGGTTCTGAAGAATACACGTGTTTATGATAACTTGGGAGTCACATCTTTTGCACTATCATGTTTGTTGACACTATCGATGCTTAGAGACAATTTACATACCTGCGGGGCTAAATAGACAATGAAGATCTTGATTTTAGTGATTCTTGCATTACATTGACTAACACTTTTGCAAACACAGAAATGATCTAGGCAATTTTTTTCAATACCTTTAGGCCCGTTTTCATTGTTTGTTATCGATTGTTAGCCCATTGAGCCTTGAGTTGATTGAGATGCTTGAAATTTGTGTGTGCCTAACTCAGATATCATTTTGGTTGAATAGTGCATGTGATTATTTTGTATGAGATAACTAATGGATTGAGGGTAATCTAGAACTTGCTTGAACACTTTTCGAGGCGAAATACGGATAATATGTGATATATGAATGATTTAAGCAATCTTTGAAACCGTTTGAGCTTTTTGAGCCTACTAAATGAAAATGAAATATCCCTAGTGTCCCATTTTGAGCTGACTAAAAATCAAGTGAAGTGTGTCAATGACATACAATTAACCCCCACATGTATCTGTTTTATATCCCACAACAACTACCAAATGAAGCTTATATACTTACTATACAACCTAACCTTGAGAGAAATAAGTTCATTGGTGTTAAAATTATTCAACCACTCCTCGAGAAGTAAAAGAAAAACAAAAGTGTATAAAGGAGTTGAAAAAGAAACAAAAAGAATAAAAACAATGAAAATAGTGAATCAAAAGTGGTGAAGAAAAAAATTGGGAAAATGAGGATGTTAACGATGAGAAAACAATAAGTGGATGGTAAATGAAAGAAGAATGAAAATGAGTGAAAATGATGAAATCCAAATATTTCTCTCAAATTTTGATTTACATACCATTTATTGTAGCCATAGCCTAACGTTATGGACACCTGAGAAACATGGTTAGCACGTGCTTTAATCATTTGCATGTAAGCATCTCATTGTGTCACATCATTTTTGGTATACTTGTGTTGAATATCTTATGAGTCAAATAATCACCATTAAAGTCTTTTGTGATCTGTGTAAGTGAATTTGTACTCTAATGAAATTGACATATCACACACGCACGTGACTTTTGAGTAATTGCGATTTACATGAAAGTTGATACGTCAGAGACCAAGGTCAATGTCTGCATATCCGTGCCTTATAGTTGTTAGCATTGTTTTTTTCTTTTTTTTTGATTGAGTTCTTATTTTTATTTTCCTCTGGACTAGCAAAGTTTGGAGGGTTTGATAAGTGCAAGAATTGCATTTAATTTGTATGAGAATCCATTTGAATTATCTTAGTTTCGGACAGAATTATGCTTGGTATTTGTTGTTTTTGTATCGTGTAAGAGATGAACAACTATTGGATGGTTTATAGCAATTAGAGGTGTTTTTTATCGTAAACTATTGATGAAGAAGAGCTGCAGTGCCAAGGATCAAGCGCTACAGCGCTAAGACTTCAAGGGCCAGAACAAGCGCCTAGGCACTGACCATCAAGTGCCACGACAATATAATGCCGATATACAAGCGCCTAGGCAGCTGCAGCGCCACGGGTGGGAAGCGCTACGGTGCTAGCACCTGTGAAGGAAAATAAATGGGCTTTCATTTACGGCCCGGACGGAGGATAAAAAGAGAAGAGGGTTTTGGAAAAGGGAGGTGGCACTTTTTGCAGCAGAATTCACGTGAGAGATGAGAGGACACACGAGAAGAAGATCTGGAGTGCAAAGATTGATCGTAACGACGAAGAATGACAAATCTGGGGACAGAGACGTCACTTCTAATTTGTTATCTAAATCTTTCGCCTTTTCAAATTTCTCGTTGAGATGTCTAAATTTTAAAACATGTGTTGTTTTTGTTTAAATTTCATTATGTACTAACTTTTCCATTCTAGAGGATGATGTAGCTTCGTTGATACGATAATTATGACTCGGTTGTTTATATGATTGAATTCCTTTTGGTTTAATTGTGTTTCTTTGTTTTTAATCGCTTTCAATTTACTGATTATAAATTGTTTGTTATCTGATTAATTCTACAAAACGAGAGAGGGCTAGAATTATAAATCATTAGATACACATTGTTGAATGTTTATATCGTTCGCAAGACGTAACTTTAGCAAAACCTAGGTAAGATCATCGTTTGCATTCATCATTTAGACTTAGATTTTTATTACGAATGTTTGAATCGAAGTTTGAATGATACAATTTATTCGTCACTTGAGAAATTATGAATAAAACAATTGTGTTCTTGACTATTAAATGACTAGAATTCATGTGTGAGGGCCTGTTATTCTAATCACGATTTATTAAAATGCAATCATGATTAATCAGTATACAGCGGAAAGTGAGTTAAAAAATTGCGTATGGGCCTATAAAAATTTAGGCATGACCTTCCCATAAATGGGACCTACCAGAAAATCAAATACTCAAAATAAACAACATATGCCCTCCATAAACACAACAACATAAACATGTATCAGCCAGACACGATCATGACATATACAAACCAAAATATCATAGAGCCGACAAGGCTCGATAATACCATAATACAATCCTCCAAATATATACATATAGTCCGTGAGACAGCAACACCACACAGTACCTAAATGCAAATAGCCTACTCTCAATGAGCTCTGGTACTTCCTAAGGCTTCCTCTCGAGCGCCTGAGGCCGAACCACCTGTACCACCTGTCATGTCCACACATAAAAGACACGATAGCCCCCTCTCGAGGTCAGAAACTCAAGTACGAGACATCAAAAAACCACGATATATGACATAGAAATGCAATGATGCCATGCATGAATGCAATGCATGTATAGGTGCAAGATATCAGTATATAAGGAATCAAATGACCGATATCAACAATCATATATATATTCTCGAGCTGGTCCACGACTCAGCGGACCATGCATGGGATATGGCCCACCCTCGAAGCCAGCAACTACCTAAGCCGGACCAAATCAAGGTAGCCAAACATCTACAGGACACCACATCATATCATATATATATATAACGTATCTCAACCGAAATTTAACTGGATCTCAATAACAGATAGACTCAATATGATATGTTCAGTGGTATTGATGTGTCTAACTAAAATAAAATATTTTATTTTATTTTTCACATCAATTACCAACTAATAATATGCGAGTCATATAATATCACATAAATCAACAAATAGCAAATAAATCATACACATGATCATCAGATGCCTTTGTCAGACATCGTAAAAATAACTGATCTCTAAGTACCTTAACTAATTTACCAGTAACTTAAATCCTCAAAAAAATCCTGGAAATGCTAACTCAGATCAATCACCTAAATATTAATTTAAATGATCATATTATCATATAAAAATTCCACAACCTTTTAAATTCAAATAAAATTCTAAATTTAACTGCTTAGGCATTTTAACCTTCTAAATAGTTAACTTATAGTCCCAGCAGATGGTAAATTCATTTCAAATTACCATTAAAACCTAATCTAAAATTTGTACTGAGGGACTGTTGTCCACGAATAATTCCACAGACTTAATAACAACTGAAAGAATTAGCAATTTCTTTCCACCATATTAACGGTCTAAGAGGTCAATTACCAACAATATTTTAGGATTATTTTGATTGTCTATAACAAGCCAACTTAATTGTCGTAAAGAAAACAACGCCATAAAGAAGCTCCGAAGTAGTTAAAACGAGAAACTTTCATTTACGCGCCACCAAGTAACTTCGATCATTTACAAAATCATATCCTAATTTTATTTAAGGATTATAATATTTGATCCAAGAGAGTAATAGGGTGTTTGGCAACCAGTATTTGGGAGGATCTCATGGAATTTGGATTTCAAAATCCTATTTTTACTGTTTGGCAAGGTGATTCAAAAAAAAATTCGGATTTTTTATGAATTTTATGGGATTTCAATGTTATCCAAATTCAATCAAATTTGATAATATTTGGTGGGATTTGGATTTTTAAAATATATAATTATTTTTTTATCCAAATGAAATTGATTTGGCGAAGTCATCATTATTCACGCAAACTTCACTGCACTTTCAGTGGTTTTGTTAATATGCTTCTTTGCTCTACCACCAGGCCTCTCTCTCGTTTTTTTTTTCGAAAATTCAAAAAACCTTCTGATTCCAAATTTCAATATTTTTAAAATAGGTAATTACCCTTAAAAAATAATATATTTATCCCTTATTTATATTGCCCACTGATTGATTGAATTGTTTATATCTATCTATCTATCTATCTATATCTATATATATATATATATATTATGTTTGCGTTTTTATTTTTGAGAACTTATATAGAAATCTTATTTACTCTCTTTCTTCACCAACACATCATTCTCATCAGTCAACATTCTCCACCAAAAAGTTTTACATGATTAGACTTTTTTTCCCTTTTAACTTTTTTTAGAAGTTTAAAGCTTTCTTTTAAATTTTATAAGTTTCGTGTCTTATTTACTGATTAATATAATAAAAATTATAGTAATTACCAAAGCCTCGTTTTACGTTTAATAATTAATTTCATGTTAAAGTTTGAAGTTTGACTAAAATTTCATCACCTTCATGCGTCTGACCTCTGGTGAAATTTGATTATGATTAAAACAAATGAAATAGAATGCATGTTGATGTCCAAAATCAATTTTTGTTGCTTGATTTTATACTGGTGATTAATTTTTTTTGTTATATTTTTTATAACAAAAGTACATCATGCTTTTTTGTGCTACTATTTTATTATTTCTTGTTATGATACATGTTGGATTTTTGCAACATTTTCTTTATTTTTTATAAAAAATTTATTTTATAGATGGATGGAGTCAAAGAATCAACTCGACGATCACATATTGTGGTTGTAGCAATAATAGCTTGTGTTGCTTACTCGAATATGTTATTTCATAAAAATAAGAGCTACATAAGTAGCATCATATCAGAAAAAGATTCAAAAAGAGATGTAGTTAGGAAGGAGTTAATGTATCGTATCGAAACCGATGAAAGAATTCGTGGAATTTTTCGTATGGGGCCAACAACATTTATGAAATCTGTTACACTATTACGAGAGAAAATTTTTGTTGGGGATCGATATGGAGTTTAGAGGAAGGGTGAATAAACTCGTTCTTTTGTTGTACGATTTTTCAAAGAGTGCTAAAATCCTGTTAGAGATTATAGCTTATCTTGTTCGAAAGTATAACCAGCAGATCACAATAATAAGTGCGGAAACGATCTGATGGTATGAGGTGTAAACAATAAAACAGTAGGCAATAGAACAATGGCTGTTTCTGGAAATTCGAAGATAAAATCTTCTACGTTTCCCCTTCTTCTGTTTCCAGAAGGTATCACTAAAAAACTTTGGTTATTACAGTACAACACTTGTACACACCCACTTTAGTAGGACTTATCTCTCGCCTACTGAAACTCTTAGTATCTCAAAACGATGTAAAAGATTACAACAAAGTTATGAAAAATACTCTTTTCCAGATTACAAACTCTTCTCAATGATATGTAGTAAAGTATTTAGCTTGAAGAGATTATGAGACAGTAGCAGAACAATATGATCTCAAAAGATCGGATGTTTAGAATAAAGCATGTGCTGCTTTTCTGTGTGTTGAGTTTGAAGATAAGTAGTAGCTGATGATAGCTCAAACTCACGTTGGAATAATCGTTGTGTTGATAATGATGATAACGTTATTTTCTATAAAGGATTGACCTCTATATATATAGAAAACTTGAGTCCAACGTCTATAATCAAAAACAGCTTCTGAGGCTCCTGAGTAAAATCAGATTTAATACCTAAAAAGGGTCCTGCAGAAAGCTTTAGAATAATCAGTCTTGTTTCATACCAAAACTAGTAAGGAGCGTTAAATGTTTTTGTACAGCATTAATGGTGCAGTTAACGCTAGTGGTAAAGTAACGGTAACATTTAAGACTGTAACGATCAAGTAAAAGAAGATAAGTTACTTCTACTTAAGCTAAGTTCTGCTTTTAAAGCTATGTTCTGCTTCTGGTTTTCTAAGTCGAGTTCTGCTTTTGTTAAAGCGATACGAGGGCTTTTGCTTTGTTCTTGACTTCCGATTTAGTTATAACGGCCTACTGGTATTGATTCTCATCATCATAATTAAATTAAGTCTAATAACTTTCCTCGAAGGTACTATTTACAGCAGCATAAAAGAACAGTTTGCAAAATTTTTGTATGTTGTTGGGCAAAATGAAAGTAGTTGCTCAATGGGATTTATATTTTTACGATCTAGAGAAACCATAAGTCGAAATTTTCACAATATCTTGAAGGCGATCATATCTCTTCAAGATCAATTCATGATCCAACCTGATGGAAATGAGGTCACACCTGAAATCTTTCATAATCGTAGATTTTATCCATATTTCAAGGTAAAAACATATGGATAAAACTTTTTTTATTGTTTTATTAAAATTTAGGCCATACATGATTAAAAAATAATTTAATTTTGATACACATAATAGGATTGCGTTGGTGCAATCGATGGAACACATTTCCGTGTTAAAGTATCTAAAGAACATGTTGCAAGATATAGAGGAAGAAAAGATTTTCCGACACAAAATGTGTTGGCTGCATGTACCTTTGACATGAGGTTTACATATGTGTTACCTAGATGGAAAAATTCTGCAGCTGATGGACATGTCCTTGAGGATGCATTCGAAAGAGAAGATAAGCTAAAAGTTCCAAATGGTATTTCATGATACATATACTAATAAATGTAAAAATGGTACATAAAAATATAATTAATCCTCAATTACTTTTTGTATGTAAATTTTATCTTATCGATGCTGGATTTATGCTAAGAGATGGTTTAATTGCTCCTTCCAGATGAACTTGATATCATCTAAAAAAAAATACACTAATCTTAGGCCAAAATCCCAAAAAGAAATATTTAATCACAGACATGCATCTTTGAGAAATGCCATTGAAAGAGCATCCGGTGTTTTAAAGAAGAGATTTTTAATTTTAGCTAGTGGTGCCGAGCCTAACTACAACGTAGAGACACATTCTGAAATTTTATTAGCATGCTGCATTTTGCATAATTTTCTCATAGGAGTAGATCCTGATGAAAGATTGATTGCTGAAGTCGATAGTGAACTAACAAATGAAGATATTGTGACAGAAGAAAATACAGCTTCTTATGGTAGATCTAAAAGTTGTAGGGCGTGGAATAATGATAAGAAATAGAATAGCGCAAGAAATGTGGGAAAATTATGCGTGTGGTCCTACTTAGAATATTTTGATCGTCCTATAATTTAAATTTAATAATATTATAGTTGTTTGATTTCTATGTAAATTTTGTTTTTTATTATGAATTTATATTTTTTTATTGTTTTACTCAACAAACTAATTGCCTAATTGTCTTATCATTAGACTTTTTAATTATTTTTGTTATGATTTGAGCTTTGTAATGTTTATCACATCTTAGGAAATGAGTACTGATGCTCCGGCTATTAAAGCTGTCCACTACAAAAGTTAGACTCAACAGATGGATGAGTTTTTACTTGATTTTTTACTCGAACAAAAGAATCAAGGACAAAAACCAGACAAAAAATTTTCTAAAGCTGCGTACAATGCTGCTATCGAAGCTATTAATTGAAAATTCACTATGAAAGTTATAATGGCCCGAAAATTCATGTTTGAAAATTTGCGAAAATTTTAAAATTTTCTTTTTTTAAAATAATTAAAATGCCTCATTCACGAAAAAAACTGATAAATCAATTTTAATGTTCGAAATAGCAGCGGAATAAATTATTTTTTGCAAAATAATAGGTTTAAAGTAATCTAACAACTCATAAAATATTTGAGCATAAAAATGGCGAATGCTGTAAATGAGGTCATCAGGTTCCACTACCGCCGACCCAAGCTAGCTCACTGGTCCCCGCCCTCGGCCCCGACATCATCGGTACCTACAACAATCAATTCTAGTGAGCCTAAAGACTCAGCATGCATATATTGTAAATAACGAGTAAATAATATAGTAAAATTGCATGGGAGTAAAAATATCATATCATGAGGCATAACGTGAAAATAACTTGTCATGAGCAATTATAATACGTGCATAAGTGACTGAAAATCATAAGTGAAATGTTTGCTCCATAGAGCCCTGTAATGAAATAGCATGTAATAATTTTCTGGTGAGATTATGGTCTACGCAAGTGGCCCCTGCACTGAACTGAACTGACCGGTAACTGGCGACCGGGTGAAGTAATGAACGTCTGATCAGACTAATGCCACAGTATACTGGGTGGAACTGAACTGAACTGACCGGTAACTGGCGACCGGATAATACAATGATCCCATGATAGTGAAATGGCCACAAGCAATATCACATAAATCTCAAAAATGAATATTTTATATTTTTATGCACGTAATATAATTAAATGGCATAATGAAATACCCTGTATTATTTTACGACATGGATTGGATCGTTCCCAGGCTCTCTGCGACCTAAATTTATCATGAAAAATATGCAAATGATTTTCTTGACCAAACTTTGTAATTGAATCCAAAAACGAGACAATTACGCCCAACGACTTCGTATTTAATCATGATTCCGTGCCAACCCTAACCAACACCGAACCATCATTTAGTCATGATTAAAATACACTTAAAATGATGAAATAATGCTCCTAAAATGACAAGGGCCAAAATTTTGGTGAATGGAGGCCAAAACATGAAACGCTCTTTCGAGAGTCAATTTGGCACATCGCACCGTAATTCCTCGTACGACCTCTAAAATGATCCGAATCACAAACGGCCAAAAACATGACCTTCCCAACTCGATGAGGCACTGTCCAGTCCAAGGCCATAGGCTAGAAGCCAACCAAGAACTCGAACTGAGCCTCCGAACCGACGCAGCAAGTTGCTGTCCAGAAATTCCAGCAGCTGTGCTTTGGTTTCCTTGCGTCGTTTGCGAGGCTAATGGCCATTGGGGCTTGAACCACCAAAAAAAACCTCTTAAACAACATCCTAAGGAATTATTTGAACCATGGCTAAGGGCCCTAGGCCAGCCACAATTCGCACCACACCCGAAACCAACCGAAAGTCCCACCCGAGAGCACCCTTGCATGCGTGTGGTGTTTTGCTTCATTTGCTGTCTCGTCTCGTTCCAGTGGCCATTTGATTGACCATGGCACGATCTACACATCCAGAGGTATGGTATGAACCGTGGCTAAGGGTCATAGGCCAACCAAGATCCACACCATTTCCCAAAACCGAATGTTACACTTGCTGTAAAATGAGAAGGCCGAAGGGGGAAGGGGCTGTTCTTGTGTTTTGATTTAAAAACCGATGCAACCATGGACCAAGCCTCAAAAGGGCAACTTGGTCACATCTTAGACATGTCAAGGAGGGATTCTAACCATGGCTACTGCCCCTAGGGCAGCCAAGATCAGAAACCACACCTTAGGCAAGAAAACAAGAATCGAATCATGCAAAAATCTGCACTATGGGAGTTGCTGTCCATTTCGTCTTGCTTGCGGCAAAGGGACTACCACCGATGGACCAGCACCTCCCTAACACACCCTAGTTCATGTTTAAAAGCAACCTTGAGCCCCTGTAAATCGAGCCATATCCTGAACCATCAAAAACATACCAAACCGTGAAGGCATAGGAGAAACTGAAAAATTCTGTACATAATTTTTCGAAATGTGCTTGATAAAATTTCGGTTTTGGCTATCAAACCATGATCATGTAATGTTTAAAAATCATAATACGACTTGATTGAAGAGTCAATAAAAATATAAACATGCCTGGTTTCGTTTTGAAAGGAAAATGAACGAAACGCAACGACGCGGCGCGGAGGAGACGGAGCGTTTTTCTTTCTTGCTTGCTACTCGATTTTTCCCTCTTGTTATTAGCTATGAGGCTCACGTTTTTCTACTCTGAAATGCTCTCAGTTTCGGTGATGGGGGATGGGAAATGGTGGTTAGGAGAGTGAGAGGAAGGGGTTGCAATATAAGTGGGATGGCAAGACCAAGTCTCATCTCTTTTGAATTTTGAATTTGATTGATATCAAATGATTGTTGGAGGGATCATATGACCGAATCCTACATGCTATACAAGGCTAGGATGTTGATCTAATATTAATTAATTAAGGGTGATTAATAATTGAAAAGATTATCATGCTAAGGGATGACAAGGAAAAGGTCAAAAGTGAGTTGGCAAGGAATTGTTGATCATCTAGGGGGGTGGCCGAAAATCATCAATTAAATTGAAGGGAAATATTGTTTAGTTAGTAAATTCTTAAACCTTAAGAGCCTTACCTATCCTTTAAATAATTTAAGGAATTAACACCTTAATTATGGAACCTAAATGAACTTATTTTCTACTCACCTCAAGTTACTTAAATAATTCCTTAAACCTTCTTTTAACTTAAATCAACTTATTAGCTAGCTAAAATAAACTCTGGGAATGATTTCTTAATCTTAAATTCTATCTCAAAACTCCAACTACAGTCCGGCCTCACTGAATTAACTGAAAAGATAAAAATTAAACTACTACATAAAATAATTAACTTTAAAGAAAAGCATTTAAATACTCATGCAATAAAATCATTTTAATTTAAAATACTAGAATTATGCATGGCTTATACGTAATCTAATTTACGGGTTCTACAACTCTCCTCCCCTTAAAAGAAATTTCGTCCTCGAAATTAAAACTTACCGAATAACTCGGGGTACCGACTCCTCATCTCTGGCTCAGACTCCCAGGTAGCTTCCTCCTCTGAATGGTTGAGCCATTTGACTTTCACTCGCTTAACTAGCTTGTTCTGAAGCTTCTTCTCCTGTCTGCCTAAGATCTGCACTGGTCTCTCCTCATAAGATAGGTTCAGAGTAAGCTGCAACGGCTCAAAGTTCAAGACATGCGAAGGATTCGCCATATACTTCCTCAGCATAGAGACGTGGAACACATTGTGTACTCCGGCCAGATTCGGCGGAAGAGCAACACGATAAGCTAGCGTCCCAACTCTGTCGAGGATCTCAAATGGTCCAATGAATCTCGGACTGAACTTTCCTTTCTTACCGAACCGCATGACACCCTTCATAGGTGCTACCTTCACAATGACATGGTCGCCAACGGCGAACTCTAGATCTATCCTCCTCTGATCGGCATAACTCTTCTGTCAACTCCGAGCAGTCCTCATCCTATCACGGATCTTGACTACTACATCGGCAGCCTGCTGAATGATCTCCGGACCCAACTCTGCTCTCTCTCCTACTTCATCCCAATGAACAGGAGATCTACACTTGCGGCCATACAGTGCTTCATACGGAGCCATACCAATAGACGACTGGAAGCTGTTGTTATAGGTGAAATCTACTAATGGAAAGTTCGACTCCCAACTCCCAGAGAAATCCATCACACAAGCACGGAGAAGATCCTCCAAGATCTGAATAACTCGCTCTGACTGCCCATCTGTCTGCGGATGGAAAGCTGTGCTAAACAGCAACTTCGTACCCATAGTCGAATGCAAACTCTTCCAAAATGAGGAAGTGAATCTGGGATCTCTCTCAGATAAGATAGAAACTGGAATACCATGAAGTCGGACTATCTCCCGGATATACAACTCTGCATACTGAATCATGGTGAAAGTCGTCTTAATAGGCAAGAAGTGCGCTGATTTGGTAAGACGATCAACAATCACCCAGATAGCATTTGACCCTCTGACTGACTTCGGCAATCCGGTCACAAAGTCCATGGTAACATTCTCCCACTTCCACTCGGGAATGGGAAGAGGCTTGAGCAAACCTGCGGGTCTCTGATGCTCCGCCTTCACTAACTGGCAAGTCAGACACTCGGATACAAATCGTCTGATGTCTTTCTTCATCCCAGGCCACCAATACAATGACTGCAGATCTCGATACATCTTCGTACTCCCTGGATGAATAGAGTACGGCGACATGTGGGCCTCTGATAAAATATCTGCTCGGATAGAACCACTGCTAGGAACCCACATCCTGTCTCGGTATCTCACAATACCGTCGCTAACTGAATACAAGACACTGCCCTTGGCTTCATCTCTCTGCTTACACTTTGCCAACTGCTCATCTGCTGACTGACCACTACGAATACGGTCAAGAAGAGAGGACTGAATAGTCAAGGTAGATAGACGGGGAACTCTACCTTGAGGATATGACTCTAGATCAAACCTCTGCATCTCAAGCTGAAGAGGTCTCTGAATCGTCAAATGATCCATCACTGCGACTTTTCTGCTCAATGCATCCGCAACTACATTAGCTTTACCCGGGTGGTAGCTAATGTCACAGTCATAATCCTTCACAAGCTCCAACCAACGCCTCTGACGCATGTTCAGCTCCTTCTGCGTAAAGAAATACTTGAGGCTCTTGTGGTCGGTAAAGATCTGACACTTCTCTCCATACAGATAATGCCTCCAAATCTTCAAGTCAAATACTACGGCTGCCAACTCTAGATCGTGGGTAGGGTAGTTCTTCTCATGGGTTTTCAACTGTCGAGAAGCATACGCTATCACCTTCCCATGCTGCATCAATATTGCGCCCAAACCGAGCTTCGAAGCATCGGTATCCAAAACAAAATCTCCGGGCCCTGACGGCATGGCCAAAACTGGTGCTGAGATAAGAGCTTGCTTCAAAGTATCGAAGCTATTCTGACACTCCTCGCTCCACACAAATTTAGAATTCTTCTTGGTCAATGACGTGAGTGGAACGAAAATAGAGGAGAATCCCTTAATGAACTTACGATAATATCCTGCTAGCCCAAGAAAACTGCGGATCTCTGATGCATTCTGCGGCACAACCCAATCTCTGACTGCGGAAAATTTCGCTGGGTCTACCTCAATACCACTGCTAGAAACAATGTGGCCTAAGAACGCCACCTTCTCTAACCAAAATTCGCACTTACTGAACTTTGCGAATAACTTGTGCTTCTGCAAGGTCTGCAGCACTGTGGTCAGATGTCTGCTGTGATCCTCCTGATTCTTGGAGTAGACGAGAATGTCGTCTATGAATACTATCACAAACTGGTCAAGATACGGCTGAAATACGCGATTCATGAGATCCATGAAGATCGCTGGCACATTCGTCAGACCGAACGGCATCACAAGGAACTCATATTGGCCATAACGAGTCCTGACGGCAGTCTTGGAAACATCAGCATCTCTCACCCTCAACTGGTGATAACCGGAACGCACATCTATCTTGGAGAATATCGAAGCTCCCTGCAACTGGTCAAACAAATCCTCGATCCTCGGAAGTGGGTACTTGTTCTTCACTGTAACCCTGTTCAACTCCCGGTAGTCAATACAAAGCCTCATAGAGCCATCCTTCTTCTTCACAAATAAGACTGACGCGCCCCATGGTGCAAAACTCGGGCGAATGAACTCCTTGTCAAGAAGTTCCTGAATCTGCTTCTTAAGCTCTGCCATCTCTGTCGGTACGGTGATTTGGAGATCGGGGCCGTACCTGACATAAGCTCAATAGAAAACTTCACCTCTCTCTCGGGTGGCATACCAGAGACGTCCTTAGGAAAAACGTCTAAGAAGTCTCTAACAATCGGAACATCTGCGGCTGACTGACTGGGCGCCTCGGGGATAGATATAAAAGTTGCTAAAAACGCCCGACACCCTCTATGCATGAGCTTCCTAGCCTGGACATAAGGAATAATGCGCGGTAAAGGAAAGTACCTGTCCGGCTCGAATAAGAACTGCGTCATTCCAGGCGGTCGGACTAAAACAGATCTCCGCTGGAAGTCAATCAAAACTCTGTTCCGCAATAGCCAGTCCATCCCTAGGATGATGTCAAACTCTGGCATCGGCAACACGATCAGATCCGCATAAACGAGGTTGCCATGGAGCTCAAGATCTATGTCTCGGATCACATTGGTAGCTGCCATCTCCTCACCAGAAGGCAATACTACTGAATAGGCTACATCTAGCCCAACGGTCTTGACCTTGAGGAAATTAGCAAAGACCTCCGAAATAAATGAGTGAGTGGCCCCTGAATCTATCAAGGCCTTCGTAGAGGAACCAGATATAAATATTCTCCCTGAAAGGTTGGAATACTAAGCTGAACCCAATAATCACAAGAACTAACTTATAGACATGCAAAGTTCAAAGTTCTTCTAACTTAATTCCCGAAAATAATACTGAGTAGAGCATGCAATCCTATCGCAATTCTAAGTTCAAAATCTCAATCCCGATTCCCAAAACATTGAAATTCAAATATAAACTTAAAGCTGTAAGATACCTGTCATAAGCATGGTCTCCGGGTTTGTCTCTGTCGCATGCAGGGCAAAAACTCTGCCTTGGGTAGGCAGATTCCTCTGAGGGCACTGCAGAAGTAAGTGGTTTGGACTACCACACTTATAACACTTCCCTGAACCAAACATACATGCTCCAGGATGGCGGCGTGAGCACCTAGGGCAAACTGGGTGCTCAAAAGTCCTCGGGGCTGGGCGTCCCCGCTGCTGCAGCTGCTGCTGACCTCTGTTTCTAGGCGGCCCGTGAAAAGGCCTCTTGTTCTGCTGCTGATGCTGCTGAGGAGGAGGGCGGTGTGGCACCTGGACTGGGCGCTTGCCCTAGCGGTCTCTCTCGATATCACGCTGATCCTGCTCTGCGGCTAGAGCTTTGGAGACAGCGACCTCATAAGTAGTAGGGTCAGACACCCTAACATCACGGCGCAAGATCGGCCGTAGACCCACCAAGAAATGCATCAACTTGGCTTTGGCATCATTCGCGATCAGGGGCACAAAATTACAACCCCTGTCAAACTTACGGATGAACTCCGTAACAGTCAGATCTCCATGTCTCAGGCTCATGAACTCAGTGGTCAACCTGGTGCGCACTTCCTCAGTGAAATATTTGGAGTAGAATACCTCTGTGAAGCGTGTCCAGCTCAGTGTAGCCAAGTTCAGGGCTACTGATGATCCTTCCCACCATAAGCGGGCATCTCCTCCGAATAAATATGTGGCACATCGAACTCTGTTTGCATCTCCAAGCTCCATGAACTCGAAGATAACCTCGAGGGACTTGATCCAGCCCTCGGCAATCATGGGGTCCGTCGTCCCTGAAAACTCCTTAGGACGCATCTTCATGAATCTCTCATAGACAGCCTTGGGCCCTGTCGGCCTGGTCGCCACAGCATGGTTCCACGCAAATTGTGCGAAGAACTGAGTCATCCCAGCTAGCATCTGGGCATTCATGTCCGGTGGAGGTGGAGGTGGTAAATCTCTCTCCTGCCTCTGCTCCTCCCTGTCCTCTTGGCGAGGCTCATCATTTCTAGTGCGCTCGAGAATGCGTCTAGGGGGCATACTGTTCCATACATAACCCATACGTAACCAACATGCATAATTCCATAATTTATTTAAATTTAAATACTGAACAATAAAATAAATCTGGACGTAAAATATTTCATGCAAACATGCTGTTAAATAATTCATGCTTTGAATAAAATGCGTAAATGTAAAACTTACAGACCGAAGACGTATGAGCTTCTCGTGGTCAGTAGTAGTACAATCCTTTACAGAACCATTGCTCTGATACCAGCTATAATGGCCCGAAAATTCATGTTTGAAAATTTGCGAAAATTTTAAAATTTTCTTTTTTTAATAATAATTAAAATGTCTCATTCACGAAATAAACTGATAAATCAATTTTAATGTTCGAAATAGCAGCGGAATAAATTATTTTTCGCAAAATAACATGTTAAAAGTAATCCAACAACTCATAAAATATTTGAGCATAAAAATGGCGAATGCTGTAAATGAGGTCATTGGGTTCCACTACTGCCGACCCAAGCTAGCTCACTGGTCCCCGCCCTCGGCCCCGACATCATCAGTACCTACAACAATCAAGTCTAGTGAGCCTAAAGACTCAGCATGCATATATTGTAAATAACGAGTAAATAATATAGTGAAATTGCATGGGAGTAAAAATATCATATCATGAGTCATAACGTGAAAATAACTTGTCATGAGCAATTATAATACGTGCATAACTGACTGAAAATCATAAGTGAAATGTTTGCTCCATAGAGCCCTGTAATGAAATAGCATGTATTAATTTTCTGGTGAGATTATGGTCTACGCAAGTGGCCACTGCACTGAACTGAACTGACCGGTAACTGGCGACCGGGTGAAGTAATGAACGTCTGATCAGACTAATGCCACAGTATACTGGGTGGAACTGAACTGAACTGACCGGTAACTGGCGACCGGATAACACAATGATCCCATGATAGTGAAATGGCCACAAGCAATATCACATAAATCTCAAAAATGAATATTTTATATTTTTATGCACGTAATATAATTAAATGACATAATGAAATACCCTGTATTATTTTACCACATGGATTGGATCGTTCCCAGGCTCGCTGCGACCTAAATTTATCATGAAAAATATGCAAATGATTTTCTTGGCAAAACTTTGTAATTGAATCCTAAAACGAGACAATTACGCCCAACGACTTCGTATTTAATCATGACTCCGTGTCAACCCGAACCAACACCGAAACATCATTTAGTCATGATTAAAATACACTTAAAATGATGAAATAATGCTCCTAAAATGACAAAGGCCGAAATTTTGGTGAATGGAGGCCAAAACATGAAACGCTCTTTCGAGAGTCAATTTGGCACATCGCACCGTAATTCCTCGTACAACCTCTAAAATGATCCGAATCACAAACGGCCAAAAAAATGACCTTCCCAACTCGATGAGGCACTTTCCAGTCCAAGGCCATAGGCTAGAAGCCAACCAAGAACTCGAACGAGCCTCCGAACCGACGCAGCAAGTTGCTGTCCAGAAATTCCAGCAGCTGTGCTTTGGTTTCCTTGCGTCGTTTGCGAGGCTAATGGCCATTGGGGCTTGAACCACCAAAAAAAACCTCTTAAACAACATCCTAAGGAATTATTTGAACCATGGCTAAGGGCCCTAGGCCAGCCACAATTCGCACCACACCCGAAACCAACCGAAAGTCCCACCCGAGAGCACCCTTGCATGATTGTGGTGTTTTGCTTCGTTTGCTGTCTCATCTCATTCCAGTGGCCATTTGATTGACCATGGCATGATATAGACATCCAGAGAAATGGTGTGAACCGTGGCTAAGGGCCATAGGCCAACCAAGATCCACACCATTCCCCAAAACCGAATGTTACACTTGCTGTAAAATGAGAAGGCCGAATGGGGAAGGGGCTGTTCTTGTGTTTTGATTTAAAAACCGATGCAACTATGGACCAAGCCTCAAAAGGGCGACTTGGTCACATCTTAGACATTTCAAGGAGGGATTCTAACCATGGCTACAGCCTCTAGGGCAGCCAAGATCAGAAACCACACCTTAGGCAAGAAAACAAGAATCGAATCATGCAAAAATCTGCACTATGGGAGTTGCTGTCCATTTCGTCTTGCTTGCGGGGAAGGGACTACCACCGATGGACCAGAACCTCCCTAACACACCATAGTTCATGTTTAAAAGCAGCCTTGAGCCCCTGGAAATCGAGCCATATCCTGAACCATCAAAAACATACCAAACCGTGAAGGCATAGGAGAAACCGAAAAATTCTGTACATAAGTTTTCAAAATGTGCTTGATAAAATTTCGGTTTTTGCTTTCAAACCATGATCATGTAATGTTTAAAAATCATAATACGACTTGATTGAAGAGTCAATAAAAATATAAACATGCCTGGTTTCGTTTTGAAAGGAAAACGAACGAAACGCAACGACGCGGCGCGGAGGAGACGGAGCGTTTTTCTTTCTTGCTTGCTACTCGATTATTCCCTCTTGTTATTAGCTATGAGGCTCACGTTTTTCTACTCTGAAATGCTCTCAGTTTTGGTGATGGAGGAGGGGAAATGGTGGTTAGGAGAGTGAGGGGAAGGGGTTGCAATATAAGTGGGATGGCAAGACCAAGTCTCCTCTCTTTTGAATTTTGAATTTGATTGATTTCAAATGATTGTTGTAAGGATCATATGACCGAATCCTACATGCTATACAAGGCTAGGATGTTGATCTAATATTAATTAATTAAAGATGATTAATAATTGAAAAGATTATCATGCTAAGGGATGACAAGGAAAAGGTCAAAGGTGAGTTGGCAAGGAATTGTTGATCATCTAGGGCGTGGCCGAAAATCATTAACTAAATGGAGGGGAAATATTGTTTTTTTAGTAAATTTTTAAACCTTAAGAGCCTTACCTATCCTTTAAATAATTTAAGGAATTAATACCTTAATTATGGAACCTAAATGAACTTATTTCCTACTCACCTCAAGTTACTTAAATAATTCCTTAAACCTCCTTTTAACTTAAATCAACATATTAGCTAGCTAAAATAAACTCTGGGAATGATTTCTTAATCTTAAATTCTATCTCAAAACTCCAACTACAGTCCGGCCTCACTGAATTAACTGAAAAGATAAAAATTAAACTACTGCATAAAATAATTAACTTTAAAGAAAAACATTTAAATACTCATGCAATAAAATCATTTTAATTTAAAATACTAGAATTATGCATGGCTTATACGTAGTCTAATTTACGGGTTCTACAAAAGTAAATAAAGATAACGTGCAAAATAGATTAAAAACATTGTAAAAAAGATGACCATTGCTTTGGAAGTCTTCAAACGAGGTAGTGGATTTGGTTAGAATGACATAACAAAACAAATCGAAGTACCAGAAGAGGTTTGGGATACATTAATCAAGGTATACATTTTTATTGTGTTCATTTTTAATTGTTTGTATTTTTTTCAATTGTTATTATCTTAAAATAGAAATATAATGTAATTAAGTATATCCTGAAGCTAAACATGTCCGAAATATTGCAATTTCTTATTTTCCTGTGCTTTGAGAAATATTTGTAAAGGATAGAGCTACTGGAAAAGAAGCAGAAACTGAAAAAGAGAAGACACGTCATTGGGCAAGAGAGGGGAAAGAGCCGAGCTATGGAGATCTTCAAGAATAGAAGAGATCGATCGGTTGGTAGCCGAGCAACATATACATTTAGAAATTTTGGATGATTTTGAGGAGGAGAATGTTCAACAAATATTTGTTCCTCATTCATCGTCCACAAATAATAATTCTAAAGTTGGCAAGAAAAAAGTGTCAAAATTTGATGAAATGAATGAGAGATTTGACACTTTGAATAACACGATCTCACAAATGGCTAAGGCGATGGATGTCAATGAACAGAGCAAGCGTCGATGGGAAGAGGTATACACTGAACTAACAAAACTTGATGAAGATTTTGTTTTTGCAGCAAGTGATTATCTTATGTCAAATCCAACTGCAGCTGATTTTTTCTTGGGGATTCCACATCATGCTCGTCTTCGCTGGTTGAATTGGAAAATGAACAACTCATCTTAGGATAAAATATGAATTTGATTATGCATTAGAGTCATTGATGAATTTATTGATGTTTTAGATTGTTTTGATTTTTTTATTGTTAATTTTTCTAAATTTAAATTTTCATATTTTGAATTTGTTTGATGATTTTAAATTATTATTTTATATGCACTAAGATTAATAAATAATAATTTATTTTTGAATATACATACACAAATGATAGAGAATAATTATTAATTTCTAAATTTCTTTGGGTTATTTATGTTTAGATGATTCCTAAGGGTAGATTAGTAAAATTTTAAAATTGCAAATTCGAATCTTTTTTTCTCCAAACAAGAAATGGATTTGTAAATACCATTTTTAAATTTTAAACCAAACAACGAACGGAATTATGAATATTTGAATTTTCAAATCCAATTTCAAATCCAATTCCAAATCCAAATTCATATTTTGAAAGAACCAAACACACTGTAACTGTTCTTATTTACCCAGTTCCAAAACAAAACATAAGAGAAAAGTAGTACCGATATTAATTGAAATATACCTTAGTGATACCCCAGGGATGAACCTTTCAAGATCCGGCCCAAATTCCCGGCCCATCTCTGAGGCCCACAGGTGACTGGCCCATGACAAGCCCAGGTATTCTCCTATAAATACCAGGTTTGAGCGTATGATAATAAATTCACTATATTGTTTTCAGCAGCGCCCTTAGCTGCTCCCCCCATATATCCTCAGTCTCTGACTTGAGCGTCGGAGGGGCTATGCCGGGACACCCTCCTGGCCCCCTCCTAACGGTCTTATTTGTGATTTCAGGCCCAGTGTAATTTTGAAGCCCGTGTCTGGATTAGTGACGCTTGCGTGGATCGGACCCTCAATTTCCCGTGAGTATCACTTGGCGCCGTCTGTGGGAACACTTGAGTTGAGGCGTAGAGATGGTAGGCAAGAAAGGAAGTAGAAGAGCTACCTCAGCATCATCGCGTCCTCGGAGGGGGCCCGAACAATCTCATGTTGAGACAAGACAGGAACAACCGCGTCTTGAGACGAGACATGAACAACCTCGTCAAGAGACAAGAACCGAGCAGCCCCTTCACGAGACAAGGGTCGAGCAACCCCGTCCCAATGAGAATGTGGGGAACTTGACCCTAGAACAGTTGGGACAATTTATCACCCTGACAGTGGATGAGGTCATAAAGAGGAATCAAGAGCCTATGTTTGCAGAAGAGCAGGTCGCTCGCCAGGAGCGAGAGGAGAATGTGGAGGGTAGTCAGAGTAGGGTAGAGGAGATGCGACCCCTCCCCAGTGAGGAGAATCCGGAGATGGAGGAGATGTGGAGGGAGATACGGATGATGAGGCAGCAGTTGGGAAACAGAGCTGCAGCGCCCAAGAAAGGAGTCCTTTTTCCCTCGCCATTTTGGAAGAGGGGCTTCCTCCAAATTTCCGACAGTCAAACGTTGGAGAATATGATGGACATACGGACCCCGAAGAACACTTGGGGAGGTTTGAGAATGCGGCTCTGTTGCACCAATATTCGGATGGAGTCAGGTGCAGGGTGTTTCTGGGCACGTTGGTGAGGTCAGCCCAGCAGTGGTTTAACACTTTGCAGCCCTGCTCTATACGTTCTTTTGAGGACTTCTCAGCTGCCTTCTTGCACCGATTTGCTAGCAGCAAGAGGCACCAGAAAAATTATTTGAGCCTGTTCGTGATGAAACAGCAAGAGAATGAAACTTTGCAAGAATTTGTCCAGCGTTTCAACAGTGCAGCGCTGGAAATAACAGCGGCTACCCCTGACATCATGATAAGTGCCTTCACACAAGGACTGAGGGGAGGGGAGTTTTTCAAGTCGCTGGTCAAGAAGCCTCCGTTGAGCTATGATGATCTGTTGGCTCGAGCTGAGAAATATGTAAACTTGGAAGATGCCCAACGGTACAGAAGGATGGAGAGCTGGCCCGGAGGAAGTAGAGTTGAGGGAGCGGAGAAGGGAGGAAGGAAGAGGGGTGCGGGGGAAAGAGAGGAAGACAGAACTAGTAGTAGAAGACAATTCTCATCCCATGTTCCCCTAGATAGGAGTCGGGACGAGGTGATGGAGGTGAGGGAGCCCGCGGGGAGGTGGGAGAAGTCGCGAAGGGTTGGGTACAGTGCTAGATTGCCTTCACGGGATAGACGAGAAGGATCCTCATTAAGGAGTCGACAAAGGTCTTGCTCGCCCCCTAGGCGTGGTCAAGGCCCTCCATTGATAAATCAGAGGATGGGTGAGCAGAGAGGGGGAGACTGGTGATACCCTAGGGATGAACCTTTCAAGATCCGGCCCAAACTCCCGGCCCATCTCTGAGGCCCACAGGTGACTGGCCCATGACAAGCCCAGGTATTCTCCTATAAATACCAGGTTTGAGCGTATGATAATAAATTCACTATATTGTTTTCAGCAGCGCCCTTAGCTGCTCCCCCCATATATCCTCAGTCTCTTACTTGAGCGTCGGAGGGGCTACGCCAGGACACCCTCCTGGCCCCCTCCTAACGGTCTTATTTGTGATTTCAGGCCCAGGGTAATTTTGAAGCCCGTGTCTGGATTAGTGACGCTTGCGTGAATCGGACCCTCAATTTCCCGTGAGTATCACTTAGTATTCAAGATTTTGTCACTGCTGTATAACCTTATTTAGGTGTTCTGCCCTTTCTCGTGTGGATTTGGGGAGATAGATTTTTTCCCTTTCTTATTTTTGTTGTTCATATGTTTTTAGCATATATACGCGTCTATTTCGATTAAGATAATTGAGGCGGTTTTATGGTCCAACTCATTTTACTACAAAAGATTCAATTTACACGTTACCAACAACTAAGTTGCATGCACTGATTTGAATTCCACTTTCTCATTTCTTTATTTGTTTCCAGCCTTCCACGTAATTTAAGTGTGGTTGGTTGGTTTTATTATACATTTTTAAGATATTCTCATTTATATGATTCGTTCTTGAGAATACGCTTACTCAGCTTTATCCAAACCTTCCAAGTTCTCAAATTTGATATTTTCTAATAAGTATTTTTAAACACATAATTAATTTATTCATTATTTAAATTTAAAATAATTACTCTTAATTATTTCCAAATAACATATAATTAAACATGGTCATTACATCATGAATATAGATACAACCGGAATAGTTATCGTGAAAACTAAATGAAATGACTCCATTAAATATTTTCTCAATTCGGTGATTAAATTAATATTTATTTGCAATTAATTCGTTTTATGTAAGCCAAACCATATATTGATTCTTCTAAATAAAGTCGTGACTATTTTAATTACAAGCACTGATATACTTTTACATACACGCTCCTTGTGAGAATGATACTTTACTCTCATATATTAAAACTTGACAACTGTGCGCTTGCGAGCGAAAAATACGCAACAATTATTCAACAACTTTGCCGCAGTTTTAAGCGCAAAGCCCCAAAACTATGTAGAAAACTCAGCGAGTCCCATCATAGAATGAAACATGTACATTACAATTCTGTGTGGATCAAAACAGTAAACCATGTGCACGTTTCACATTTCCATTAAAAGGAATCTTAGTCATTTTTCCTTTCAGAAAAGATTCACAAGTAGGTAGAAAATTTATGTCTGACAAGTCAAACATTTCTTCTCCCACTAGTTTGTGCATTCTTCTTTGAGAAATATGGTCTAGTCTAGTGTGTCATATTTGTGCGAGATTTGAATCATCTAATTTTCTTTTGTTTGTTGTTGTTTTCATATGTGATTAGATATTGTTCAACGGAATATCTTTTAATTTTATGATATAGAGATCGTTCATTAATTTGTCGGTTCCTATTAAACATTCATTTTTGTAAATATTACAAACACATTCAGCAAAAACACAAGAATAAACATCCCTATCAACCATAGAAATAAAAATATTGTTTTTAACCAATTCAGGAATATATAAAACGTCTATCAAAAGTAATCTAGAATTATGTTTAAACCAAAGTGACATCTCTAATGACGGTGGCACCAACCTTTGCTCCATTCCCTAATCTCAGAAATGTATCGACATCTCTAAGTCTCTTGCTTCTTGTCATCACCTGCAAATCATTGCATAGATGAGAACCACATCTGGTATCAAATACCCAAGAAGAAGAATTATTTGAGTCATTTACTTCAATGTAAAACATACTATGGCCAGAACGTTTCTGGGCAAGATACTCTGTCCAGTCACGCCTCCGATGTCCGAGCTTGTTGCAATAGAAACATATATGTTCTGACTTTGCGGGGCTTTGTGGGCCCCGGAGTGGGTTTCTTGTATGGATTTTTATTTGGCTTGTTTTTCTTGGGTAGGACAGGACGCTTCTTCCTTCTATTTTGGGCCTCTTTTTCGTATCTGACGACGAGCCCACTAGAAGAACACACTTTTCTTTTTTGATTTTGGCATCATAAGTAGTAAGAATGTTGACAAACTCTTTAAGGGTGGCTTCAAGCTTATTCATATTAAAATTGACCACGAATCCATCGAACAAGGGGGCAATGACAGCAAGATAATATGAATTGATAGCTCACTAGGAATAACCACGTTGAGTCCCGCCAACTTCTCAATGAGCCCAATCATCCTAACATCATTATCATGGACCAAAGTCTCATCTCACAGGCATGTAGTCATGAGTTCTTTAACAGTAGCATATATCTCTGAGTGAGTTTGTACGCCATACAATTCTTTCAGATGAAGGTGAATGTCAGCATTCACCGCCTCCTCGAACCTCATTTGAAGTTCATTCGACATAGGAGCTAACATGTAGTTTTTAGCTTGAAGATCATGGTCTCACCATTTCTCAAGCTTAGCTTATTTAGTCTCACTGACGTCTGAAAGTGCTTCCCTCGGTGGCTTCTTATCAAGCACATATGCGATCTTTTCTAAGTTCAAAACAGTCTTTAAATTTCGAAACCAGTCATTTTAGTTACGGTCAGTCAACTTGTTTTGAACGAGAATGATTGATAGAGGATTACAAGACATCATCATAAATATACTGAAAATTAAAACAGATAATAGTTACTGATTATTTTAAAATAATTTTAAGATATAAAAGATGAATTTTTATATTATAAATTTCCCTCCCACTATTTTGACAACTCCACCGTCCTCTGATGAAAAAGGAAAATCATATTTCTTTAGTGGCTACGTAGATCCCAATTAGATAATTATGATCTCAGATAATATCGGCAAATTATAATTTCTAAAAGGTAGAATCCAATTTCATCCATATGCAACATCTCCGTATTTCGTCTCACGTTTAATAAGGACCCAATAATATGAAGTCGTTTATTTTCACGTGTCAAACTGATCCATCAATATAGAATTTTAGGACGCTCGCCATGAGTTCCCTCAATAATATGAGCCGAATTCATAGGAGTTTAACTCAATTAACATCATATTTCCGGTGGAAGCCACATCTTCTGGGCGTTCAGGCCTCCCCAATAATATGAGTCAGACATTGACCACGCGTAGCGTTCATCATGTAACCACGGTGTATTGAAGGCAAGAATAAATTAAACTCTTTTAATTTTTACTTTTGCGGTTTGAAATAAATTTTGAAACTTATTCAAAATAAGGGATTTTAATTTTTAAAATTTCTCGTCATTTTAATTTAAAATCTTGCGCCACAAGTTTGTATGATTGACGGATTCATGCAACTATATTATTTAATAATATACATACATCCATACTAGTATATATCGCATATATATCATAATATAACAATCAATAAAAAAATTAATAAGAACTAGCCACTGAGGCACACGCGTTGTGTGTGTCATGAATATATAAGACTAATATATTAAACATTCAGGATATTATAATATCATGACACCAATCTCAATTTGTTACCTCACATGATATAGACATTGATCATAAAAAATAATATTCTTTTGAGCCAGTAATATCAATTATCTCTAAAAATTTATCTCTAGAAATAATGATAAACTTCGATGTAAAAGAAGTAAACAAATAATCAAAAGATTTTCCAAAAAATATGAGAATATCATCAAACAAAAATTTAGTGAATATAAAAACATAATTTTTTTTTTAAATTCAGCTAATAAATTGAACAAAAAACAATTAAAGTTGTAGTTATCTTTAAACATTTTATAATAAACTAAACCCTATCTGGTTTGGCATAATAAGAAAATATTTATTTTATAGAATCATACCATAGTACAATATAAACATACGAAATAAATAGAACAATTTATTAAAACGTGCTTTAAAAATTGAAATGACTAAGGGTGGGAAAAATACCGAATTTTCGGTATATCGAGATTACCATAACGAAAAAATGCCGAATTTTACATGCATTAACTCATGTTGAAGCAATATAATATTCGAGAAAAACAAAGTGGGAAACCCATCATTTTTTTTAAATATGATACACCAAACTATTCACAGAGAATCCTTGAACAAAATTAAAACAAATCATACAATTTGTAGGACCGAGTGCTTACCGCTTTACCAAAAGCTATAGCTAGTAGTTATGGTGCAACTTAAATATTTTAAACCCCACAGCAGCTCAAGCACCACGGTTCGATCGCTCTACCAAGCAAGGACAATTATTGCACCCAACAATCTCCCTCCCAATAATTGCACTTCTTGCAATCAATGGGAATCGAACCCGTGACCTTGGTTCTGATGTCAATTGTAGGACCGAGTACTTAACGTTTTACCAAAAGCTATAGCTAGTAGTAATTGTGCAACTCAAATCTTTTAAACCGCACAGCAGCTCAAGTACCACGGTTCGATCGCTCTACCAAACAAGGACAATTATTGCACCCAACATAATTAATATGTTACTCCATTATCTATAACTTTAAACACAAAATAAAATTAAAAGGTGTTGGAAAATAAATAAAATAGTATTTATAAAAGTTTAAATACTAAAATTTCTCAAATATTATCTCTTTTGGCATGTGTCGGAAAATAAATAAAATAGTATTTGGTGAAATATTATATAAAAGTTTAAATAGTAAATTTACTCAAGTATTATCTCTTTTTGCATCACAATCATAGATATCTCAATTTAAATTTAAATTTATATAGTAAACCAAAGACATAAAATAAAATAGCTCTTTTAGTTATTTTTATTTGATTGCAAGATCAAAAATAACATAAAAATTTTTTTTCCCAAAAGTAAAATCAATTTAAAATTTTGAATGTATGAATGAGATAATAAAAGAAAAAAATTTAGATTATCTTACATGTTGTTGCAATGTAAGAGAACAATTCAATAAACACAGATGAGTTGAGACAATTGAGAGATGGTTGAAATTGAACAGGTAATAACATAAAAAAATTAATGAATAAAATAATGATCATCCTCCCTCACTTACAGCTAAAATTGAATAAGAGGCCTCCATCAATACAAAAAACACTATGCTCGATAACAAAAAAATCAACTTTTGATTTGGCTTAAAAAAGAAGCCATTCTCTCAAAGATATACATCTTCCAATAAAAAAATATTAATGTTAGACAAAATCTTTATTCAAACTTACATAGATTGATTGTACTAAAATAAAAAAAAACTTTATTGAAACTGACACAAATGACAATGGTTTGCCATTATAATGTATTTCCCAAATCCCAAGCGTGTATTTATTTTGGGAGTCTATTATTTATGAGGGAATGTATATAAAATTCTCCAAATCCAATACATTATGCCTCTTTAGCATCATGTGTTTGGATGGGAAAACATGAGAATTTCATTTTGCTTTTCTAGACAGCAAATATTGAAGCAGAAGCCTCTGGACTAAATGATGGAGAATACCAATCAACGAAGCATGACTATACTAATGTAGCGCGAGGAAAATACAGTGGTATTTCTTTATCCTTACCTCCTGACCTTCAGTATCAATGATAATCCTTGACACACCAAATTTTCTAATTTTTCACTTAAGTTTGTGAGGCCTAAATGAGCAGAATTTAGATGTATCACAATATATAATTTTTTTCTTATTCTTGTTCTTTTCTTCCTTGCTGTGGTATATCTTTGGTTTGATCAATCCTTGACATGTGGAAACTATAAAATCTAACTCAAAACAATACAAACAGAAACAAAAAGTCGAATTTGATACCATTCTATTGAAATTGACAAATACAATACCAATGATTCAAACAGACTATTTTTTCACATTTTAAACATTGAAGGGCAATGACTAATGATGCAAATAAAACTTGATGATTAAATTACAATTACATAAAACTTCAAAATATATTTACCGTACAAAAAAGAAATGATGTTGGAAAAGAAGCAATGTGTTATTCATCGAGCATAAATTTGGATTTCAACATAAGAAAAAAATAAAATGAATGTAAAACTAACCTCAATTATCGAATAGAGTGTCACTCTTAGTGATAAAAGTTAAGCAAACCACAAATTAACAGTTTTAGGAACCATCTGCATTAAAAATCATAAGTAAAACAAACTTAATCAGAATAAAAATTTTGAAAGTGAATCTAAATGATTCAATTTAGAACTGAAGGGGATAAAAAAATTAAAGTGAAAAGATACCCACCAAATTACATTGTTGTGTGCATTTAGTTAACTACTCTCCTCCCCCCAACATAATAGCATCCACCATAAGTAAAATGATTCTATAAAACTCCATTGCTCTTCAATGAGCAGAGCCATATATCAGCCGAGTTATATAAGAAAAGTTGCTGGAGAAATTTTTCTAACACTCATTTTTAATTATAATTCAGTAAATATTAATATATATATATATATATATAATTATAAGGTGATAATTTAGTTTAATTATTTTTCGAACAAAATATTATTGTAAATTAGATTATTTTTCGGAGCTCATGTTATTGCTCTATTTGTCATTCTTTACCAACAAATAAGTGAGATAAAATACGAATTCGATATTGAATAATTTTCTTACTATGTTGTTGCAATGTAGGAGAACAATTCAATAAACGTAATGAGTTGAGACAATTGAGAGATTGTTGAAATTTGGCCGTTCGTAATGTTTCTGATTTGACTGTCACAACTACTGAACCCCAAGACCAGAATAAAATAATATTGAGATATTCGATAAGGGTGCCAAGAGAAAACATCAGTAACAAATATTAATCTCAACAAATTTGATCACTTGTAAATTGTAAAGGTACTGAGCGTAAATTATATTGTACTTATTTTCACCAGACTTATGGAAGTTTAAGCTTTGGACCTCTCCCCAACTTCGTAATCATAGCTCCTCCATTGAATCATGGGAGGATAGCAAAGTTAACAATCAAAAATTTTATGCCATGTGATACAAATAGATGAATCGATTAAGAGAAGCAGATAACATCATCTTTACTGCTTCTCCAATAATTCACAGACTCGATCCCCAAAAAAAAACTTGTGGCTTCGAATACAGATAAAAATAATAATAAAAAGTATGAACATATATCAACACTTCAACTATTACCTCAATAAAATTTACAACACAAATCAGATTGTTAATAATTATGGGGAGTCCATGCAAGAAACAATATAATCAAATGGCATAAAAATTCCACATTCTAAATTCACATCGTGGTAGAGACAGTGATTGCATGTGTTAAGAAGAACAAAGTTATCCGCTTCAGGCGACGAAAATGAAATTTCAACTTTTCTGTTGAAATAATAACAATCCCAGATCCAGTAAATGAAGTTTCCTACAACTACCATGAAAAACTTGACAAAAGAAAAACTTTCACACAAAATCAGCAAGAACACCGAACAGTACAAACACAATTCATATTCACCACAACCTATTAACTTTTGGATTATGTAAAAAAACAATTATGCGATTTTTTTTTTTAAAACAAAAGGATTAAAATCAGACAACATACCTCATACAATCTAGGAAATAACTGATCCAAGAACATAAACAACTGTCAAGCATCGTATACCTAAACTAACACTCTAATACATGAATTCCTCTTCCCAGATCATAGAACTCTCTCAATAGAGAAGTTCAGCAGATCAGCTTAAACCCCGTCAATATTTCACGAAACCCGTTAATAATTCAAACACTACTTACAATAATTCATATGAACAATCAATATTATGGATAAAACAATCAAAAGGCGATTTGGTTTATTCGGATAACTGCATCCATTGTACGTGTGAGAGGTGATAACCTCCCTGTCAACGATAATTTGGTGTTTGAAACCCAAAATAATTGAATTTCCCGAAACCCAAATTCTGAAACCTGTATTTGGATACGTTAATTCATGAACAATTCTACACAGAACACGATGAATCAGATGCTCTGTGCCGCTTTAAGTAGTGTGAGAAAAATAAACAAAGCGTGGGGTTGGTTTGTTGTGGAAGCGGAAAAGGAAGCAACAACCATGATAGATTTGCGGGTGTTTTGTTTCAGAGAATCCGATATCTGGATTTTCTGTTTTCAAATAAACGATACTCTGTTTTAAGAGAAACCGATGTCTGCATTGGATTTGAGAGGAGAAGACAAGAACGTGAGGAGAAACTAAAAGGAGATGCAGGGGTATTTTTGGGAAACTAAAAAACAGACCAAGACACCATTCAGTTTTTGTATGGGCCTTAACTTTAATAAATAGTAAAAGATGATCGATTACCAATACTAATAGATCCATGTGAGTCAGACATGGATCCATGGCCCATAACCTAGGTGAATACAGGAATGCAAATGCAATTTATTACAAGAACTTCTAATATTTTACATGTCTTCATATAGTGCATTGGGTCCACCATCTTCCATTCTTGATCTCTCAATATTTTTAATAATTACATTTGAATAGTCATGGCACATAAATGATGCATCTCATGGGGTGATAGGGCCATAAATCAGGCTCACTTTAATAATATCAAATATTAACAAAATGAATAAAAGAGTAAAATATTCTAATACGCACTTATCAGATTGGTCAAGGCTCTCCATCATCCTTCATGCATGTAATATCACATATTAGCATCAATTAATTAAACAAATTTAATTAATTGATTAAATCATGCATCTAAGAAATATTGTATATTACTAACCACCACAATTATTAAAGAAGTTAATAAATTAAATACATACTTTTATTTAATTTTCAATTTGATCAATAATAACTGATTTCTTGAAAATTTTATTTTTATCATAAATAATTTAAAACATATTCTAATTATTTATTTTTCAAGAAAATCATTAATTTACCAAATTTTGATTTTAAGGAAAAATTGAAAAAAATTTCATAAAATATCAATTTTCTCCAAAATATTGTAAAATCGGAAAATCGCATCCTAGGCCCGAAAAATTCAAGCTTATGACACAACATGGTCCCTGAGACGTTCTCGGGCACCAGCCGCACTGTCCGCCCGCTGCCCGATCAGATCGGGCACTGACTGGCACACTGTGAGCGCCCTTCGCAGGTGGCAGCGTAACCAGTACGCGATGCGCGTCGCTGCGCTCACATGCCGCACGGTGACTGCCCGAAACTATTCCAGGAATTTCGGATTTTTTTTACTGATTAAAATAAAAATTTTAATGGTGCATCAATTTTCTGAAAAATTTTCTTGTGTGGTTAGAAATAAAATACTCCACATGAAACTTAAACATATGATATATAGAACCTGGCTCTGATACCAATACCGGGACTCGGTTTTCTCTATCTAAAACACATCGTACGTTTTAAAATTTTATTTTGATGTAAAATAAAATCGTATTGTTTTAAAAAATAAAGCATTGATATGGTGTTTATGAATTTATCTTTAGTGAATAAATCACTTGGCACCAACTATACCGGGATTGGCGGAGATAACTCTTGTAGTATTTCCTAAGAACTATCTTCTTGAAATCTTCAATCTCCAATCAAGTTTGCGACTAAAATATTTGTTCCTCCTGTAAATTGCACTAAAAAATTTAGAGAAATTTTATCGTTTGAGATTAAAAAAAACCAAGAGGCGGCTCAAACTCTATATTTCTTTTAGAGTGGCCGAAAAATTGGAGAGCCTTTTGAGAGTGATTTTCGAATATTGTGTTTTGTGGAGGCTAGGGTTTGTTTCCTCCTTTCTTAATATTGAATCTTAACCTAATTTATTTACTTATAGGTTACAGTTCCTTAATTAACATTAATGAGCTTAGTTAATTAATTTAACTAGTCCAACTTGTTTAATTAATTAATATATTAAAGACCATTAAGAACTTTAATTATTTAGATTGTTGGACGTGTACTCCTACAAGCCCATCATAGATACTTTATGCTACATTTAAATTAATCTTTTATAATCTCAATCTTTGAGTTCAATATTTTAGACTCTCAATTTTCATAAATTCAATTCCTTGAATTTATTCCCTTCAATTTTTAATTATCATAAATTCAATTCCTTGAATTTATAATCACATAATTTTATGAATAAATTCAACCATTTGAATTTAATGTCTCAAGGGGGACAAATGATTTCGTACTTTTGTGACCCTCAATGGTTCAGGGATACAACTAGCAGTGGTTTTACAAGTCTTTGTGATTCAAGACATTGTCCCTTATTCGGTCTTACCTTTATTGCCCTCATTCTATGTACCAACATTTTATCATGAGAATGTCAGAAATAATTTTCTGATTAAACTAATCGAATCATGATAATAGCTTCTAGAAGCATCGCCCCATGATTCGCTAGGTATCACTGTAGTGTCTGCAAGACCCAATCGGTTATGATTAATGTACAGTACGATCTCATTATCTCATTTATCCCGATCGAATCTGTAACTATTGGTTCATCGAGGGTTGTATATTGGATTCGATAGGTATGTGATACATTCATGAAAATTCATAGTGTCATCGCATTTACAACTAGAGAACTCTTGTCCCTAGTATACATCTTACACTCTGGCCACAGATTTCATGCACTACTATTTTGTTAAATTATATAAATATCCACACCCGCAGGTGAGCCGACTACAATAAACTGGCTCCTACATATGCCGAAATTGCACCCAACTTCGCCACCTTGTGACCCTAGCGGAGTCGATAAACAAGTCAAGGCACAATCCTAGTATGCAGAGTCTCAGTGTTGTCCCGGGTCGTAAGGACTAATGATGTACAATCATAACCACATACTTTTCCTTTCGATGAATGATAATCACCTGGAAAGTCCGATGGAGGGTTTTTCCGTAAAATCATCATATGTTTACCTATCCATATGATTGAGCATCTCTATATCCTTACAATGAAATACGGTACACAACATCATAGGTGCTATTCTGAAACTCAAATGACCTTTATTCTTGTTTTTAGACAGCTGAATCGACTAAGAACAGATTTAGAATATATAGTATGTTGGAAACTAAATTTCAGAGTTGGACAAATTAAGCATGAAAAAATTGAACAATTGATTAAGAAAACTAAAGGTAACTGAACTGAAGATTCGTAAACTGATAGTTGCCTGAACTGAGATTAATGCGTATATAATTCTAGGCAACTGAACTAAGCGAAGCCAACTGAACGGTGTTGAGAACTGAACGATCAGTTGAGACTGATCAGTTACACACTAATCAATTAATCATATCGGCTAAATAAGTCAACTGATTTTATCAGCTTTACACGTCATTCGTTAAGGAAGTAGCCAACAACCGACAGTTTGTACAAAAACAGTGGGAATACCGCATTTCAGAAAAGCTACAGTGTACGATTGTCATAAGAATGTTGACATGGCTATTTCAATGGGTATAAAGATTCAAATGTATTCAATGTTACCGTTGGAATCAAAGCCTATAAATAGCCGAGAAGATCAGTTGAGAAAAACAAGAAGTTAACTGAGTTAACCAACTATCGAGATATATAGTTAAGGTTCAAGAACTCTACGTATATTCTCTCAAAGCTCAGTTTTACAAAAGATCACACTTATTATGCACATTCATAGCTTTCAGGCTATACTTTGAGCTTCAAGCACAAACATTCATCGTTGTTTTATTCGATCTTTGTAAGATCAGTTGTGCTAAGAATTTACACATCCGTTAGTATTGATAAATTGTATTGATACTAAGAGTGTTAGTCTTGGCAGTGTTAAGTCCAAACTGAAGTGGGTTTTTACAAAGTATTGTATATATCAAAGTCTTTTAGATAATATCTTATCTTCGAGATAGAAGGGGTGACGTATGAGTAATTGAAATATCTGAACATCCACAAAATCTTGTGTTCTTTATATCAGTTATATTATATCTGTCTTTTAGTTATTTATGCACTTTTACTAAGTTAACTGATTGACATTAACTACAAGATTCTTGAACTCGGTTTATCACTAAACTGATTCAACCATCGAAGAAGTTGTGAAAATTGTCAAGTGTTTATTCAACCCCCTCCCCCCCTCCCCCCCCCTTTCTAAACACTTCTTCACACCCAACTGATCCTAACAAGGGGTATCAGACCAGTTGAATCTTGTTTCTACAAATCTGATCATCATGTATCTTCTAAATAAAATCTCAATGTTTTCCACAGAGGAATTTGACGATTGGAAGATTAGAATGCAGGCTCACTTAGCTGCACAAGATGATGATATCTGGTACATTATCATTGACAGGCCCATGAATATATTGAAAGCAAATAATGTTTTTGCCATAACTAATGGTGCACCACATCGCATTGAAAAGTCTAGAGAAGAATGAACAACAAAAGACAAAAGAAAACCCAATTTGATAATGTGGCTAAAGAAATTCTGTACAAGGCGTTGGATAAAATTACTTTCTATAACGTCCGAAAAACCTAACCTACATAAACCACATGCATGCAAAATTATTTTAATTGCTTAATTATATTATTTAATTGCTTTTAAGATTTATTAAATAATCAAAGGTATGATTGCATGATTAAATGATTATATGACATGATTTCATGAAATTGAAGGATTTTACCCGAATATTCGATAGTAGGCAAGGGAAAGGGGACCGGGGACAACAAAGACTAGAATAATTATTTTTCGTTAAATGTGGGTACCCGAACCTAATTCGTTTTCTTAATCATCATTAGGATCAATTAATTAATCTAGGTCTAATTTTTTTTAAATACATAAGTGCGGAACACAAGATAAGCAATATGATATACATATCAACCATAAAGTACAAGTCTTGTACAACATACATTCATATCAAACTAAGTTTCAACAACTACATCAAGTGCTGAAAACCAAATCTACTTCTAAGTCCGGATCTCCATGCTAATTTTAAATCTCTCATCCTCTTCTTGACCCTGATCCTATCCCACCTGTTGTCATGCACACATACAAACACAACAACAGCCGGATAACTCCGGTGAGAATATAATCCGAGTATAAACAACGTATACATGCAATCATATAAACAGATATAAAAGCATGAAACAGATATCAATAACATGTAACAAATCTGAAAACATGAAATGATACAAAAATGCAAATCAAACTCTTTGACTCATCATCTCTGACTCGACTCTGATCTAGTTTAGTCTAGAGATCCCGGTTCCCGGACATTGGCATATTATATCGAATCTCTGCAAAATAGAAGTCGATCTACTCCTAAGCAACATCGATATATCAAACATCCAATGTCTAGGCACCTCTGCCCAAGACTTGGCACCTCTGCCAATGACTCGTTCTCAATATCTATCTTCTTTTCTCTGCTATTCTATAAGTCAATAGAATAAGCATATACATTCAAGTAATACAAGGTAGTAAAACAATAACAAACAAGCATGTGGTTTAGGGAAACTCAAGTCAAATCTAACTCGAGTCGTAGCTCCCGGTTAACATCGATTTATACATTTCTCTTGTCAATCTGACGAAGTTGAAGTCTTGAATTCGAATCTGTCAATACTCAATCTGGCTATGACAATATCGAGAAGTATAATATCAATATACAACTCAATCAATACTGGATATAATCAGAACTCAATCAAATTCTGTTTCAACGGCATAACGGCACAATCTCAATATACCAAGCAATACAAATCAACAGATACCAATCTCAACAACTCATAATCAATCAATAAATACAATATCAAATCTGTATAGTCTCAATCAAATCAATTCTGAAAATGATAACAAATTCATACGGTATTCGTTCTTCGATCTGATTTCAATTATACAACGATAACAATATCAGCAACAGATAATATCAGTTATATCATGATTTCTTCCATATCATATTTTCAAATTATATCAGAAAGTAATAAAACTTACGTCCAATTGAAGCTCTCGTCAATAGAAACATAGTACTGAAGTCGGACTGAAATTCAGACGAACGGATCTTGTGTAAATCAAATTCTAGTACATAAAGAGAATTACACTTCCCCTGAACCTTTCTCGTTTCTCTTCGTGAGTTATGAAGGAATTGAAGGTTTTTAATATATATATCATGCATGTCAAAGGACGTGTGGCTCATTCTTAATTCAGCACGTCTCGCGCATATGCGCGACCTTCCTCGGTGCATATGCGCGAGACACTCTGTCTCGGCATTTTTCCTTATCTTCAACTCGCGCATATGCGTGTCATCCACCGGCGCATATGCGCGAGGTTCTCTGCCATACTCGCGCATATGCACGGGTCCTGGTCACGCATATGCGCGAGGTTCTCTGCCTACTCCGCGCATAACATGTCTTCTTTTGGTCCTCCCTAGTCTGATCCTTTCTGTCTATAATCACATCAATTTATCAATAATCATTTCAGATTACAATAATCAAAATCTCGGGTATTACATTAAAATGTTTTCAAGGATTCCTAATATGATTAAAAATGATTTAATTTTCCTAAAAATGTTAGAGTTCTAATTATTTTACGAGTCGAGCTTGATTTTTCCGGGAAGTCGGTTTTGGGCAAACAAGGAGTTTATAAAAGATCAAAATATTATCTTTGGGAAAATAATTTTATAAAATTGTACGTTTTAATTAAATAAGAGTTTTTTGGCTCAATTTAACCAAACTGAGTAGGCTCAATTGCACCTATACTTGAAGGCTCAAAACCAAAGCTCATTAACTTGCAATTAAATCTATAAATACTGTTACCTAGGCTTTCAAAACCTTATATTTCATTCCACATCAGCCAAAAACACACATAAACACATACAAGAATTGTCGAAAATAAGGAAGGAATAAAAGCTACGGTTCTTCGTCGTCCGTTCGGCAAACTTCGCACTTTCGCCGACGATTGAATATTCGAGCGTTCTAAATGCAAATGTACGATTTATAAACTATTTTAAACATCATACAAATCAAAATATGCATGATTTAATTTTTTTATGCATGAAAAAATAGGTGTTGGAATATTTTTGCGGTAGGACGTTTATTTTCGAAAATATGATGATTTTACGCTCGTTCTGAAAACGTTATGATTCCAAGGGATGGGCTGCAGACGTAAGATAAAATATGAATGATTTATGGATAAAACATGACAAAATTAAAGAGAAAATGCCTGCTGGAACCGAAGGGAAAAAACAGAAGAGGACCGAGGGTTTGTTTGGGTTGTACTTGAGTCATGGAGTCGGCTAGGGTGGCATGGACACTTGGGGCTCGGCCAGGGCTGGTTGGGGCTTGGCTAGGGTCCTGTATCAGGGCTAGGAAGAGTCCTAGCATGGCTATGACTCCTTTGTTGCAGTCTAGAAGGAGTCCCTTAGAGCAAGGACTCCTCGCATGGCTATAGAGGGCAGCAGCAGCCATGGGGGCTCGCTTCTAGGGCTGGGTGGCTCGTGGTTGGTCCTATTTTGTCTAAGGTCAAGGGCTAGGCCAAGGGATGGAGCGGCTGGGTTTACTGATGGCTCGACCGAACGTGAAGAACACATCATGCGCCCAGGTTGCAGCTAGTGTGATGGGGACATTCGCGTGGCTTGCTGCACGGGTAAGGGTTCTGTGTTTGTCCATGCTTGGTCTGGGCGTGGTCCAGGGTCATTTAGGGTCCGAGATGATCGCTGGTTAAGTGGCTAGAGGAGTCCTAGTTGGCTAGGAATCTTAGTGAAGAAGATGCTCACGTGCAGAAATCTGGTGTTCGGTTGCTAGACCTGTGCGCAAGCTAGGGTTAGGTTCTAAGGGTCAGGGTTGGTCAGGAGGGTGACTAGATGGGCCAGCTTGGGTTTGGCTTGAGGTGGCTTGGGCGTGGCTCGAGTAAATTGAGAGATGGCTCAGGTTGTTCAAGTAAGGGTCAAAACAAGATTTAAGGAGTAAAAATTGGAACCATGGTTCCACGGGTGTGGTTCATGGCTCAAAAGGGTAGTATAGGAAATAAAAACTCTATGTTTAAAATTTTGGAAGAAAATATTAAGTTTTGAATTTATTCAGGATTTAAACGCCTAATTAATTAAAGAATTAATTGAAAAGCCTCGAATTAAGATGAATAAAATTATGAAAAATTAGATTTAAGCTTAAATAATTATTTGGTATAAGCCCATGTCATTAAAAGTAAGAAAAAGTCAAAATCGATAAATACTATGTCTAGGGGCAAAACAGTCATTTTACACTTGGGTAATACGTAAAAGCTTGGCAGCGTCCCGAAAGATCATAATGCATGTTAAATGATAATTTTGATGAGAATATGATATTTTATGATTTATGGTAAAGCTGTGCAATGTGTACTGTTAAAATGTTATTTTTGGAAAGTTATGATATTTTACGCTTTTAAAAGAAAATGAAAAATATTTTGAGGGATCTGAATAGACCGTGACAAAAGATATGATATATGATTTCATGGGGATATCGTTTACGGGACAAGGCCGCAGAGGGAGCCCTGACGATCGTATTTCCTAGTGACAACCCCGAGCTGAAAACTTATCAATCTACCAAAGGATAAAAGCTAATCACTTTCAATGATCAAACTTCACCCACAATGATAAAAGATTGAAAGCTTTACGATTAAATGATTTTATGATATATGATTTATTTATACTCAAAAATGATTTTAATTGGTTTATTTATGCTCAAAAGTTATTTTAAATAAAAGAATGATTTACTTGTGATTGTATATGTATTATTTGCTACACATGTTTAGAACATGCTGAGTCATTAGACTCACTAGGTTTGTATGATGCAGAATTTGATGATTTGAGGAGGCGCTGACGCTTGAGTGGATCGAGTGCAAGCAGTATACTTCTAAGGAACTCTTTCGTTTTCCGCACTAGCTTGTCAGATAAAAAATTTAAAAGATTTATGTTAATGATTTATTAGAGATATTTTTTATGCTTTATTTGTTAATTGATCTTTTAAATGTCAACGTAGGATTTTTGGTTAGTTGAGGATTTAGGATTTTTATGCACTCAAAATTTCAAATGTTAAATTATTATGATTTATAGTATGATAAGTTATATTATTTAGTATTTTCGAGTTTATGATTTACGAAAAGAAAAAAATGTCGATGTCGTTTCACTTTCAGCAAGATAAATATGTGCAGAACTGCAAAATAGATCTGGAAGAAGTTGATCAGCTCTGTAAGGGCAATGAGAAAACCAAAGAAAATAAACTCTTAGTTTCTATTCAGAAGTTTGATAATATCAAAATGAAGACTGTAGAGTCCATGAACGAGTATGATGAAAGAATCAGCAACATTATAAATGAGCTGAATGCACTTGGAAAAGTGTATTCAAACAAAGAAGTTGCGCTGAAGATAGTTTGACTGTCTTCCCAAGGAATGGGATGTCAAGACCATGACTATGAGAGAGTCAATCAGCGTAGGGAGCTGAACAGCCAATCAACGCCATACTTTTGAGGGCAATTCCAGTCATGTCTCCAGCCGAAGGTCAGTCACCATCATCACCTAATCCATCTAAGAAGATTATCACCAAATCTGGTGATAAGCAAAAACCAGCAGGAGTCAAAGCTCCATTGATCACCATCAATGCTCCAACTACTCTACCATTCGCCAAACCAAAAGGATTAGTCATCAGGGAGAGAGTGGATGCAACTGAATCAGGACTGAGTATCTCTCATGTCCTAACTGACCCAAAAGGAAAGAGCCAGATGATTGAAGAGCCCCGACCGACTAGCGCAATTCAAACTCATATCGACCTGATATGGAAAGAAGTCAATGAGTTTTCTGAATCAAAGCTCAAGAATTACAATGAATGGGTCAGATTCAGAACTGAAGTTTTTGTGAAGCAACTACAGAAGAAAGAATTTCTCAAGAAATTTGTTGCTTTGGAAACTGTAGTGTTGAAGGTAGTCAAAGTTACCTCGATTGTTCAAGCACTGGAAAAGAAGACATACTTCTTTGATTTGGTGCGTGTCAAGAAACTTGCTCAACTGATCAGTGAGCTCCGCCAAAATTATGATCAAACCAGTCCCACTGCATTTATTTATTTGTTAAATTATTTATTTAAGTTCAAAATAACTTTTAGTGATGCCTGATTTATGAAATTGTATTATTTTAAATTATTTATGTTTATGTGATGCACGATAAAATGTTTTCTCGAGTTTCATGTTTCAGGCGATTATTCGATGCAGGATCGAGGAAAAGAGGCTGACGATGATTTTGGCGATTTTAAATTAGGATTGTGGCATTTTAAATGATTTATTAAGTTTTTAGCATTTTAAATCCTAATTCATTTATTAGGTGATTTTTTTTTAGATTTTTGAAACTTTTATAATTGATCACTTGTGTATTTTTATTTTTATTGGAGGGATTTAGTAAATTTGGTATTTGATTAATTAGCATGTTAATTATGTTATAAGAAATTTTTTTCCCCTAAAATTTAATCTAAACTCACACACACACACACACTCCTACACACACACATACACGTTAACACACACACATATTTCATTTCATCTCATTACATCACATTTCATATTTTTTAGAACAAAAAAAACCTAGGGTTCTTAGTGCAAGAGCAGCCGCCCCCTCCCTCTCCAATTTTCCAGCTATCCTTCGTTGATTTTTTCATATAAATCTAGCCACAGTTCATCCCGGATCAACCCTCGCATCTTTCCCGCTTCGGTATCGTCGTTCGGTAACTTTAAATATCAAAAGACATGTATAATCTTTTGTTTCTGTATCTATCTTGTTATATTATATGTTCTTATGTTTATTATGTATAAAAATTCATGTGTTGTGCAAAGTTTGAGCAAAAATGTTTAGATCGTTTTTGAAAAGATTTTTGGATCTCAAAACTCAAATTTTCTGTCATTTTAAATACTGCGAATTTTCAATCGATTTTCTAGAAAAGCTTCCAACATATAAAACGTAGTAGTTTTTGATACCATCGATTTGACAGTAAATTCGTAATTTTTGGACAAGAAACGAGTGAGTTATGATCGTTTTCTTGGGACTGCTCAAACTGTAATTTTCTGAAAACGTGTTCTTGAAGTTTATTTGTTGCAGTCTTCGTTGGGAACCGTTGGGTGATCGCTGCTGTGTTTAAGTATTGTGAGTATGATGTTGGGATGATTTTTGGTGCTTTTTTTCGTGTCGATAGGCACTTGGTTGCATTGGAAGTCGTAGAAAACATTTTGGTGTCAAAATGTCATGTTCATGGTTTGAGTTTCATTGTATGATTTGCATCGTTGTTTTGAGGCGTCATGGGAGTTTGAATCATTGCCATAGCATCTTAGGATGGGTCTTGAGGTGTTGGTTTATGGTCCTTATGATTGAGTTAGGAGGATTAAGCCGCAAGTGTAGTGATTTCTGTTGGTTTACAATTTCAGAGTCTACACAGACCTAGAGCCGGACCCTGACACGGGGTCTGTGCCCTTGTTTCTTTTGAAGTGTGAATTCCAGTGTCTAACCGAACCACACCCTTACACGGGGTCCCGTGTCTTCCATGATTAAAAAAACTAAGATATATATATATATATATATATATATATATATATATATATGGATTGTTTTGGGGTTTGGTGTCATGATTTAGTAGGATGATTAAACGATGTCGAGTCTTGAGAGATTTGGACCGTCATAAGAAAATTTGTCATTTTTGGGTGTGAGCAAGACTAATATGTCTAAGTTATGAAAAATATGTGTTTGAAATCATGTTAGTATGTGCAGCAGTGGCCCCAAGCGAGACCCAACGCTTCCCTCAACTCTATGTAAGTATGTTTGACTTGCAAAAGGAAATATTTTATGTTTTTGGGGTATATTAAATGTCTTGTGACCAATTATGAACGGGTTTGGAAGTCGGTGAACGTGGTCGAGGACCTCTCCATCCTGGTAAAGCATGACCGGGTTTAGATCAGGATTGAAAAGCGGTAAAGCATGACCATGGACTAATCCACCCAGTAAAGCATGACCAGGGATCTTATGTATGTGGTAGTGGATTTTTCCTACCAGCCTAGTGCTGTGGTTTAGTCTGAACAGGCGCATTTATGTATGGGTCACTTGCTTTGAAACATATATCTACGCAAAATGATGAAGTTTATGCATGTTCAAGTATGTATGATGCAAGTATGTTGATGAAAAGTTTTACGATGATGGCACGTCTATGTTTATGTAATTACGTTCAAGTTTCAAGTATGTACGCCCTACTTTATATATGCATGTGGTTTTATTATGTATTACTTGTTATATCTAGTTTATACATGTTGAGTCTTTAGACTCACTAGACTTGATTGATGCAGGTGAGGATGACCTTGAGGAGACGAGGGTGGGGACCAGTGAGCCAGCTTGGACTGCGCGGGAGGATAAACCCGAAGACCGCCCATGTTTTAAGATTTTTATGCATGTTTCAAATACTCTGGATTTTGAGAGGATAGTTTACGATGTTTATCGATTACTTTAGCAAACTTTATTTGTCATCTTTTGTCGCAAATATTTTGGATGAACAGTATTTTTTATCGAAATTGAATGATGATTACTCATTTAAGAAAATTTTATTTTTTCGCAAATTTTAAAATATTTTAAAATTACGGTACGTTACAGTTAGTATCAGAGCGGTGTTCTTGTAAAGGGTTATGCCTACTGCTAGTTGCGAGAAGCTCACGAAGTCACACCTCAAGTCTGTAAGTTTTAAAGTTTTATATTCTTTCATGTATTAAGCATTAAGTCATGATTTCAGCATGTACATGTTTAATTTCAAAATTTCGTGCATCTTATGATAGTAATATTATGTTCATGCGTATTGGGTTTACGTGTTGGGCAAATTTTGGAATATTATGCCTCCCAGACGTAGAATTGTGCGTGGAACATGCGATGATGACAGAAAACCTCAGGATGGGGAGAGGGCCACTCCTCCTCGTCCACCGCCAGATATGCAGGCTCAGATGCCTGAAGGAATGACTCAGTTCTTCGCACAATTTGCAGGGAATCATACTGCAGTGGACACATGGGAGAGGCCCGGACCGGAGGCAGTCTATGAGAGGTTTAAGAGGATGGATCCGAAGGAGTTCTCGGGGACTACTGACCCGATGGTAGTTGAAGGATAGATTAAGTCCATCGAAGTCATTTTTGCGTTTATGGAGATGCAGGACGCAGACAGGGTTAGATGCGTCACATTTCTAGTGATAGGAGACCCTAGATTGTGGTGGGAGAGCGCTTCTGTATCGGTGAATTTGCAGACCCTTTCTTGGGATGGCTTCAAAGAAGTTTTCTGCTCGAAGTACTTCATTGATTAAGTACGCTCCGGTCTGACCAGGAGTTTATGACTTTGCGATAGGAAGACATCAGCGTAGCAGAGTTTGTCAGAAAGTTTGAGAGGGGGTGTCACTTTGTGCCCCTAATTGCAAATGATGCCCGGGAGAAGTTGAGGCATTTTATGGATGGTTTGCGGCCGATCTTGCGCCGTGATGTGAGGGTTGCTTGTCCTACCACCTATGTCGTTGCCGTCTCTAGAACCTTGGCGGTAGAGTAGGACCAGAGGGACATAGAGGTCGACAGACAGGGCAAGAGGCCCTACCAGGCACCTCAGCAGCTGCAGCAGCGACCCCAATTCAAGAGGCCTTTCCAAGGACAGTAGGGGAAAAGGCCATTCCAGGGACCGCCGAAAGTCAAGGGTCCTATTCCTCAGCAGAAGGCTCCTCAGCGGCCGGGAGAGCACCCGGTGTGCCCAAAGTGCAACCGCCAGCATCCGGGACAATGTTTATGGGGATCGGGCAAGTTCTTTAAATGCGGAACCTGTGATCATATGCTGAGAGACTGCCCACAGTGTAGAGTGTTCGCTATGCGGGCAGAGGAGGAAAACCAAGACACGACCCTGTTGACTGGTAACTTATGTAATTCAGCACCGCATTATTTTTGCTATGCATGTTTCGAATCTTTATTTGGGATTATTAATGTGCTAGTTAGTACTTTTTGGTGCCTTGTGTAGAGATTTTTCGACTATGCTTGAGGTTAAGATTAGAATTTTGGGATATAAGTTTGTGTGTTGTGCTAACGCCTCTCAGGAAATATTTTCATAAAGAGGGTTGCCACGAAGGCCTTGATAGATTCATGGGCCACTCACTCTTTTATTTCGGAGACGTTTGTTAATCATCTGGACATCAAGTATATTGGACTTGACGTGAGTTATTCAGTGACAGTCCCATCAGGGGAATAATTATTAGCTACTAGCGTGGTCAGGAATATTGATCTAGAACTGCAGGGCCACCTAGTGTATGCCGATTTAATTGTGTTGCCGATGCCATAATTTGATATTATCTTTGGAATGGACTGGCTGACGAAGAACATATGATTCCTATTAAGGTTAGTGGTTGTAAGACCGTTGGGCATGGAGCAGTTTCTCTTTAAGCCGGATAGATGGAGGAGTTTTCCTTTCATGATCTCTTGCATGCAGGCATGAAGACTTATTCATAAGGGTTGTCATGCTTTCTTGGCCAGCATTGTTTCCGCACCTGACGTATCCACTCCGTCGATATCTGATGTACCGATTGTCAGAGATTTTCCTGACGTCTTTCTAGACAACGTCACAGGCCTTCCATCAAAGAGAGAGGTGGAGTTCGCATCGACCTTATGCCAGGCACTGTGCCAATTTCAATGTCACCGTACCGTTTAGCTTCAGCTGAGATGTTATAACTCAAGCAGCAGATTCAAGAGCTCTTGGATAAAGAATTCATCCGCCCTAGTTTCTCAATATGGGGCGCACCAGTACTCTTCGTAAAGAAGAAGGTGGAGCATGATGTTGTGTATCGATTACCGAGAACTAAACAAGGTAACGATCAAGAATAAATACCCACTACCAAGGATCGAGGACTTGTTCGATCAGTTGCAGGGAAACACGGTGTTCTCTAAGATAGATCTACAATCTGGGTATCATCAGGTAAAATATGCAGATGTTCATAAGACAGCCTTTAGGACTAGATATGGGCATTACGAGTTCTTAGTGATGCCATTCGGACTGACGAATGCTCCACAAATTTTTGTGGACTTGATGAATCGAGTATTTCAGCCCTACCTAGATCAGTTCGTCATAGTGTTCATTGACGACATCCTTATCTACTCGAAGAGCCATGAGGAGCACGGTCAGCATTTGGGTACAGTTTTGCAGGTCTTGCCGAGTCGCAAGTTGTTTGCAAAATTTAGTAAGTGTGGTGAATTCTGGTTGGAGAAAGTAGCATTTTTGGGTCATATAGTATCTAGCAGTGGTATTGAGATGGATCCAGCTAAGGTGGCAGCAGTTAAGGAATGGGTTGAGCCGAAGAATGCGTTAGAGATCCGCAGTTTCTTAGGCTTAGCAAGCTACTACAAGAAATTTATTCAGGGATTTTCTTCAATTACAATGTCACTCACTTCACTGACTAAGAAGAATGCTAAATTCATATGGAGTGGAGAGTTCCAGAAGAGCTTTAATACTTTGAAGCAAGCTCTTTTCTCAGCACCAATGTTAGCCATATCATCAGGGCAAGGCGATTTTGTGTTATACACCGACGCTTCTAAGCTCGGTTTAGGTGCAGTTTTGATGCAGCATGGTCGGGTTATAGCTTATGCCTTCAGACAGTTGAAGTTTCACGAGAAGAACTACCCGACTCATGATCACGAGAAGAACTACCCGACTCATGATCTTGAGTTGTCTTTGCGTTGAAGATATGGAGACATTATTTGTATATCGAGAAAGGCCAAATATTTACTGATCACAAGAGTCTAAAGTATTTTTTCACGCATAAAGTGTTGAATATGAGACAAAGACGGTGGTTAGAGTTAGTGAAAGACTACGATTGCGAAATTAGCTACCACACGGGAAAAGCTAATGTTGTGGCAGATGCCTTGAGCAGGAAAGTTGCAGTCATAGCACAGCTGTCAGTGCAAAGATCTCTCCAGTCAGAGATTCAGAGGTTTTGGTTTAGAGGTTTATCCTAAAGGCAGAGCTCCTAAGCTGTCTAATCTGACAGTCCAGTCTACCGTGCTAGACCGAATCTATAGAGGTCAGCCTTTGGATGAGCAGTTACAGAAATGGAGACTGAAGGATGAAGCCAAGGGCAGTGTACTCTACACAGTGTCTGATGGCATTGTGAGATACAGAGGAAGGATGTGGGTGCCTAGTGTTGATTCCATCGGAGATGATATTTTGACAGAGGCACATACATCTCCGTATTCTATCCATCCAGGAGGTACCAAGATGTACAAGGATTTGCAGATTCTGTATTGGTGGTCAGGTATGAAGCGGGACATCCGCCGATTTGTGTCAGAATGCCTCACTTGCCAGCAAGTGAAATCAGAACATCAGAAGCCAGTAGGAATGCTTAAGCCACTCCCTATTCCCTAGTGGAAATGGGAGAATGTCACCATGGACTTTGTTGTTGATTTTCCAAGGTCAGTTAGAGGGTCCAATGCCATTTGGGTTATAGTGGACCGAGTTACTAAGTCAGCGCACTTATTATCAGTGAAGACGACTTTCTCCATGACGCAGTATGCGGAGCTCTATATCAAGGAATTAGTTCGATTGCACGGAATCCCAGTTTATATCGTGTCCGACAGAGACCCGAGGTTCACATCGTCCTTTTGGAAGATTTACATGCAGCCATGGGGACGAAGTTGCTATTCAGTACTGCATTTCACCCTCAGAAAGATGGCTAGTCTGAGCGAGTGATCCATATTTTGGAGGATTTGTTAAGAGCTTGTGTGATCGATTTCCGCGGAAATTGGGAATCAAAGCTACCTCTAGTGGAGTTTACCTACAATAATACCTTCCAATCGTCTATAGGTATGGCTCCCTACGAGGCACTGTGTGGAAGGAAGTGCAGTCACCAATTCATTTGGATGAAGTCGGTGAGAGATCAGAACTTTGCCCAGGGATTGTTCAGCAGACTGCAGATGTGATGGTCAAGATCCGAGACATGATTAAGACCGCCCAGAGTCGCCAAAATAGTTATGCTGACAAGAGGAAAATGGATCTTGAGTTTACCGTAGGTGATCAGTTTTTCGTAAAGATAACACCTATGAAGGGTGTTATGAGGTTTGGGAAGAGAGGCAAGCTTAGTACGAGGTTTATTGGACCGTTCGAGGTTCTTGACAGGGTTGGGACACTAGCTTATCGTGTAGCTCTACAACCGAATCTGGCTGGTGTACACAATGTGTTCCACGTTTCAATGTTGAGGAAGTACATAGCCAATCCTTCGCATGTTTTGAGCTTTGAGCCATTGTAGTTGACTCCGGATCTGTCGTATGAGGAAAGACCTGTCCAAATCTTAGACTGACAGGAACGGAGGCTTCGGAACAAAGTGACCAAGTTGGTCAAAGTCTGGTGGCTGAATCAATCAGTGGAGGACGCCACTTTGGAGGCCGAGGCAGATATGAGGAACCGCTATCCGAAATTGTTTTGTAAGATTTAATTTTGAGGACAAAATTTATTTAAGTAGGGGAGGAATTGTAGAGCCCAAATCAGTACACGTACAACCCATGCATTTATTAAATTGTTAAATTATCTATTTAAGTTATAAATAATATTTAGTGATGCATGATTTATGGAATTGAATTATTTTAAATTATTTATTTTTATGTGATGTCCGATAAAAAATTTTCTCGAGTTTTAAGTTTCATGCGATTATTTGATGCGGGATCGAGGAAAAGAAACCGAAGATGATTTTGGGATTTTGAATTAAGATTGGGGCATTTTAAATGATTTATTAAGTTTTTAACATTTTAAATCCTAATTTATTTATTAAGTGATTTATTTTATATTTTTGAAACTTTTAAAATTGATCACTTGTGTATTTTTATTGGAGGGATTTAGTAAATTTGGTATTTTATTAATTAGCATGTTAATTATGTTATTAAGCAATTTTTTCCCCTAAAATTTAATCTAAACTCACGCACACACACTCCTACACACACATACACGTTAACACACACACACGCATTTCATTCCATCTCATTCCATCACATTTCAGATTTTTGAGAACAAAAAAAACCTAGGGTTCTTAGTGCAAGAGCAGTCGCCCCCTCCCTCTCCAATTTTCCAGCAATACTTCGTTGACTTTTCATAGAAATCGAGCCACGGTTCGTCCTGAATCAACCCTCGCATCTTTCCCGCTTCGGTATCGTCGTTTCGGTAACTTTAAATATCAAAAAACATGTATAATCTTTTGTTTCTGCATCTATCTTTTTATATTATATGTTCTTATGTTTATTATGTGTAAAAATTCATGTATGTTGTGCAAAATTTGAGCAAAAATGGTTGGATCACTTTTGAAAGGATTTTTGGATCTCAAAACTCAAAATTCGCTGTCATTTTAAATAATGCGACTTTTCGGTCAATTCTCTGGAAAAGCTTTCAACATACAAAACATAGTACTTTTTGATACCTTCGATTTTACAGTAAATTCGTAATTTTTGGACAAGAAACGAGTGAGTTATGATCACTTTCGTGGGACTGCTCAAACTGTAATTTTCTGAAAATGTATTCTTGACGTGTTCCTGAATTTTATTTGTTGCAGGCTTCATTGGGAACCGTTGGGTGATCGCTGCTGTGTTTAAGTATTGTGAGTATGATGTTGGGATGATTTTTGGTGCTTTGTTTCGTGTCGATAGGCACTTGGTTGCATTAGAAGTCGTAGGAAACATTTTGGTGTCAAAATGTCAAGTTCATGGTTTGAGTTGCGTTGTATGATTTGCATCGTTGTTTTGAGGCGTCATGGGAGTTTGAATCATTGCCATAGCATCTTAGGATGGGTCTTGAGGTGTTGGTTCATGGTCTGTATGATTGAGTTAGGAGGATTAAGCCGCAAGTGTAGTGATTTCTGTTGGTTTACAATTTCAGAGTCTACACGGACCTAGAGCCGGACCCTGACACGGGGTCCGTGCCCTTGTTTCTTTTGAAGTGTGAATTTCCATCGTCTACCCTGACCCGGACCCTTTCATGGGGTCTATGTCTTCCATGTTTAAATATATATATATATATATATATATAAGGATTGTTTTGTTGTTTGGTGTCATGATTTAGTACGATGATTAAACGAGGTCGAGTCTCGAGAGATTTAGAACGTCATAAGGAAATTTATCATTTTTGGGTGTGAGCATGACTAATACATCTAAGTTATGAAAGATAAGTGTTTGAACTCATGTTAGTATGTGTAGCAGTGGCCCCAAGCGAGACCCAACGCATCCATCAATGCTATGTAAGTATGTTCGACGTGCAAAAGGAAATATTTTATGTTTTTGGGGTATGTTAAATGTCTTGTGACCAATTATGAATGAGTTTGAAAGTTGGTGAATGTGGTTGAGGACCTCTCCACCCCGGTAAAGCATGACCGGGTTTAGATCAGAATTGGAAAGCAGTAAAGCATGACCATGGACCAATCCACCCGGTAAAGCATGACCGGGGATCTCATGTATGTGGTAGTGGATTTTTCTTGCCAGCCCAGTACTGTGGTTTAGTCTGAACATGCGCATTTATGTATGGGTCACTTGCTTTGAAACATATCTCTACACAAAATGATGAAGTTTATATATGTTCAAGTATGTATGATGCAAGTGTGTTGATGAAAACTTTTACGATGATGGCACGTCATGTTTATGTAATTACGTTCAAGTTTCAAGTATGTATGCCGTACTTTATAGATGCATGTCGTTTTATTACGTATTACTTTTTATATCCAGTTTATACATGTTGAGTCTTTAGACTCACTAGACTTGATCGATGCAGGTGAGAATGACCTTGAGGAGACGAGGGTGGGGACCAGTGAGCCAGCTTGGACTGCGCGGGAGGCTAAACCCGAGGACCGCCCATGTTTTAAGATTTTTATGCATGTTTCAAATACTCTGGATTTTGAGGGGATTGTTTACAATGTTTATTGATTACTTTAGCAAACTTTATTTGTCATCTTTTGTCGCAAATATTTTGGATGAACAGTATATTTTTATCGACATTGAATGATGATTACTCATTTAAGAAAATTTTATTTTTTCGCAAATTTTAAAATAGTTTAAAAGTACGGTATGTTACACTTTCAATGATAAAGCAGTTCATGATCAGCTGGATACGGCTCTAAGATCACTACAGATGAAGATAAAGAGTTGAGAAACGGATCAAGAGTTGATTATTCCAACGAATGTTCAAATTCCTTCATCTAAAGAGCAAGCTGAACCATCAGTTCAACAACCAGATCCATCCTAGGAACCAGTTACTGAATCAACTGAGCCAGCAACTGCTCCTTCCTCAAAAGATGCTCCACAATCACCTTCAGCTCCTCAATCTTCTACTGTAGATCTTCAGCTCTACACTGAAGCTAGACGAAGTCATACAATTAGTCGCCACTGATATCCAAACCGAGCGTAACTGAACAATCAGCCTCAGAGGCTACTTTGCAACAAAGTGAAGAACCAGTTCATGTGGCTGCAATGACTGAACAAGTCGTTCAACCTGAAACTGAAGTAGCTCAATTGCACCATGAATCAACTGAAGGAATGCAAACTGAAGAGCCAAATACAATATCATTTGATCGACCAACTGAAGAGGAAACTACAGTATCAACTTATAAAAAAACTGACGAGCCCTCCAGCTCATCTGGTGCCCAGATTCTCACTTCTCCTTCAGAACTACAGCAGAAAGCAATACCAAAAGATGTTTCAGAAAGGGTTATTGTTGCGACTGAGTTAAATGATATAGACTTGGTAATCTTTAATCAAGAAGACAAGGAGCAGGAACTTGAATCCTCTGAAACCTTGTCTCCTTATATACCAATGGGCACTAAATCTATGATCAAAGAAATTCAGTCCGACCTTCAAGATGTGATCTCATCCATTTCTGACATCAAATCAAATCAACTGCTGCACACCTTAAAGATTGATTATATAAAGGAGAATACTTTCAAGAGTTTACAACAAGTCACGAAGGACATTACTTTACTATTTCTCCAAATAGATCTGTTGAAGGACCGAGTAACGATTCAAGCTCATTTCCAAACTCAAGAAATTTTCACGAACCGTATGGATTTTCTCCAGAATGTGGTCACAAAGAGAGTGGATTTTTTGCAAGAACATATAGTGCATGCCTTATCAAATGTCACTTCGGAAGTCCATGATTTATCCAGCAGGGTTGACAGATTTGACAAAAAAGGGCAGTAAGAAAAAGAAGAAGATCAGCAGACGCAATCCAAGAAGAGACCGAGTCAACTGACTGATCAAGGACCAGCTGAGAAATGAGCAAAGAAAAAAAGATTAGTTAGAAGACAATCTCTATATTCTTATTCAGTTGAAGAGTTTGGAAGATTTTGAAGAATTATTTTAGTCAGCAGAAGATTCTTTTATTTTTTTCATTCTTTGTACGAATCTGTACATTGAAAGGGTTTATTAATAAAATATTATTTTATCTACAAATATTCAGCTTGATCGTTTCATATTTCCTAAGTTTGTCAAACACCAAAAAGGGATAAATTGTTGGAAACTTATTTCGGAAGTTTGACAAACTGAGCGTATAAAGATTGAACAAACTAATCAAGAAGACTAAAAAGAATTGATCTAAAAATACGCAAACTATTAGATGTGTAACTGAAGATTAGTGCGCAGATAAGTCAACTGAACTAAGCTAACATGGACTGTATGATCAATTGAAAATGATCAGTTTTACTACAATCAGTTAAGAGCTATCAGCTAATTCTATCGGCTATGTCAAACTGATAAAAATTTTGACACGTCATCAGTTAAGGAATGTAACTATCAACCGACAAATGTACAAAGATAGACTGCAAGATGTAGTGGGAATGCCGAGTTTCAGCAGTGCTACAGTGTACGATTTTTAGAATGATATTGACGTGGCAAACAATGGATAGAAAGATTCAAACATATTCATCGTTATCGTTCGAAGCAAATCCTATAAATAGGCGATAAGAGCAGCTGAGAATATAACGAACAAAACTACCAAGTCATTATTCTGCTAAAATCTCCTCACAAGCTTTCTGTTCATATTCAAAATATTTTGAAAGCTCACACTTAGCATATACATTTATAGCATTCAAGGCTATACATTGAGCTTACAAGCACAAAGACTTTTCGTTGTAATATTTGATCTTATAGAGATCAGTTGTGCTGAGTAGTTTCAGATCAGTTGAGAACTGATAAACTGCATCGAAACTAAGAGTTTCATTTTGGCATTGTCAAGTCCAAAACTGAGGGGGTCTGTACAAGTCTTGTATTGATCAAAGTCTTTTAGTGAATTTCCTATCTTCTAGATAGAAGGGGTGACGTAGGAGTGATTGAAATCTCCGAACATTCACAAATCTTGTGTCTCTTAATTTCGGTTTTATTTTATTTATCAGTCAATTTATTTTTGTACTTTCATTAGTAAACTGATTGACATTGACATAACAAGATTCCAGAGTTCAGTTTATCACTAAACTAACTCATTATTCGAAAAGGTAGTAAAATTGTCAAGTGTTTATTCAACCCTCCCCCCTTGTAAACACTCTTTCACCGACCAACCGATCCTATCAGGCTTCAATAGCATTGATGAAACCTCTGCAAGTGATACCATACCAAAGTTGAAAGAACACAAAGGAAAATACATAAACTTTGTGAAATCAACAGTGGTACAAGAAATATTTGAACCAAGTAAACCTATCGTTCAACTGATTGAACATAAGAACAAAGCCAAAAGGTTTGGAATTGGATATAGCCCCGATAGTCCAAATGATTCACGAAGCTGGTTATCTAAACGATTCAGCTACAAAAGTCAGAACTCTAAGGGTGGCTATTACAATTACTACAACTGTAAGCCCGTTCAAAAGAGATATCGAGTGAACAAGCGGTTGAAAAAGGGTAACAATCATACTGTTTCATCCACACACCTCACACCTAACACACACAAGTCAGGGAAAATAATTTGGAACACAGTGACTAGAATGTCAGTCAGACTGATCCAAGTCTGGTTTCCTAAAGGACTAATCAGTTTAGGACCCAAATAGATATGGGTAACAAGATTATATATTGTGTGTGATTGCAGGTGACATGTACAACAAAAGAATCAATTTGGTACTTAGACAGCGGTTGCTCGCGACATATGATAGGAGATGCAAATTTGCTATCCCAACTGATCAAATATTCTGGTCCAAACATTAGTTTTGGAGACAACTCAACATGTAGAACATTGGGTAAGGGTAAGCTTATCCACGGTAACATTATTATTAAAGATGTCTTACTGATTGAAAATTTGAAGTATAACTTGATTAGCATCGGTCAGTTATACGGCAATAATTTCTCAGTTTAGTCCAATAAATACACGTGCACAGTCAAGAGCTCAACTGATGAAATAATCATAACTGGTGATCGCTGTGGAAATACATATAAAGTCAGTTGGACTAATCAACCTAATGCACCAGTATGTTTTGTAGCTTCAAAATCTTCTGAAAACCGATTGTGGCATAAAAGGTTGAACCACTTGAACTTTAAGTCTATTGCTCATCTGAGTAACAATGATCTTGTAACTGGTCTTCTAAAAATAGATTTTTTAAAAGACAATTTGTTCAGCATGTCAGTTTGATAAACAAGTAAGATCTTCATTTAAAAACAAAGGTAGTAAATCTTCCTCCAGATGCTTAGAACTGCTGCATATGGATCTTTTTTGTCAAGACCAGTCATAAGTTTAGGGAGAATGAAATACACTTTGTTAATTGTTGATGATTTTTCAAGATTTACTTGGGTTATCTTTTTTAAATCAAAAGACCAAATTGCTACACAACTGATTAAGCTTTTCAAAAGATTATTAAATAAAAAATCAGTTGGTATTGACAGCATAAGGTCTGATCGAGGGACTGAATTTGTCAATCAAAATCTTTCAGTATTTTTAGAAAATACTGAATTAAGCATGAGCTCTCAGCAGCTAGAACTCCTCATCAAAATGGTGTAGCTGAGAGAAGAAATTGAACTCTTAAAGAACCTGCTAGAACAATGCCTCTGATTCTAGTATTTCTCAAAGATTTTGGACAGAAGCAGTAGACACTGCATGTTACACTCAGAACAGATCAATGATTAACAAAAATCATTTGAAAAAGCCATATGAGATCTGGCATGGACATAAAATTGTGGTGTCCTATTTCAGAATATTTGGCGGCAGATGTTTTATTCATGATATTGTCAAAAATTATTTGAAAACTTTTGATGCAAAATCTGCAGAGGGAATATTTCTGGGTTATTTATCAGTTAGTAAAACTTATAAAGTTTTTAATATATGTACTCTAAATGTGAAAGATCCATTCATGTTATGTTTGTTGAATCGGAGCTAACTGATAAGCAAACTGATCCAGTTGAGCTAGTTGATCGCTTTATAGATATAATTTTGGAGGATGATAGTGAAGAAGAATTTCATATCAATCGAAATCTCCTTCTAACGCCGGAACCAGAGACATTGGATCAATCAGTTGAAAAAGAACTTGTTGCCGATCATCAGTTGGTGGAGCAAAATGATGAAATTCAAATACCAACTGAAGTAGCAGCAACTAAAACTGAAAAAATGTTCAGTTACAAACTGAACCAGTTGCTGAAATTGATCCAACCAATGCTGACTATAGATGGAAGAAATCACATCCACCAGAATTGGTGATAGGTAATCCATCTGATCCGGTAAGGAAGCCATTTCAGCTGAGCGATTGAATTCAACTGGAGCTGAACAGTCCATCAGTGCAAAACCAATCAGGGCAGTTCCAGTTGCTCCCTCAACTGATCTTCAGCAACCTCCTTCGACTGCTTCTTCAAAGAAAACTATCACCGAATCTGGTGATAAACAAAAATAAGTTGGAGTGAGAGCACCACTGATCACTATCATCGGTCCAACAACTCTGTCTTTTGCAAGACCAAAGGGAATGGTGATACGTGAGAAAGTGGATTCTATTTTGTCAGGGCTGAGCATATCTCATGCCCTCACTGATCGGAAAGGTAATGGAAAGATAATTGAAGAGCTCAGACAAACCAAACTAATTCAGGCTCATAATGATTTGCTATGACAAGAAATCAATGAGTTTTCTGAATCCAAGTTGAAACCATACAATGAATGGGTCAGATTCAGGTCTGAAATGTTTTCCAAGTGATTGCAGAAGAAATCAGTTTTGGAAAAATTCATCGATTTGGAAACAATAGTCCTCAAGGTAGTTAAAGCTGCCACGATTGCTCAGGCGCTGGAGAGGAGGAATTACTTCTTTGATCTGATACGTGCCAAAAAGATAGCTCCAGTCATAACTCAGCTACGCACAAACTTTGATCTTACCAGTCCAACTGCCTTCAATGAGGGAGGGCCCATGTTAAACAAATGGGGCTCATAGTTTTTGATCAGCTGGCCACGGATCTGTTATGATTGCAGATGAAGATCAAAGATTGGGAAATGGGACAAGAATTGATTATTCCAGCAAATTCCCAAATTCAATCTTCAGAAGAGCAGGCTGAACCTTCGGCTCATCAGCCAGAGCCATCCAAGGAAGCAGTTCCTGAACAACCTGAGCAAGCAAATGATCTTTCTTCCAAGGATACTCAACTGTCATCTTCTGCTCCTTAAACTCCTCCAGCAGGTCTTCAACTTTACACCGATTCAGAGTTGTCATTGGCAAACATCGATGAAGTAATACAATCATTTGCCACTGACATCCAGCTAAATGTTTTAACTGAAAAATCAATTGAAGACCCGATCAAAACTGAACAATCAGCCTTAGAGGATGTGATACCAGAAGTTATAGAACCAGTTCAGTCGCCTGCCACAACTTAACAAGAAGTTTAAACTGAAGCTAATATGGCTCAGTTGCACTCATAACCGACTGAAGAAGTGCCAACTGAAGAGCCTACCAGCTCAACTGTTGCTCAGATCTCCATCCAACCTCAAGAACCTCAACATGAGGTAGTTGAAAAAATTATTCCAGAAATGGTTACAGCTGTTACTGAATCACCAAATAGAGCCTTGATCATTTTCAATGAAAAATACAAGGGGAAAAAACCAGAATCATCTGAAGCCATGTCTCCTCAAATACCAATGTCTACTGATAATATGATAGAAGTTAATTAGTCTAGTCTGCACGATTTAATTTCAATATGAAGTCAAATCAATTGTTGCACACGTTGAAAATTGATTCCAAAAAAAGAGAATACCATGAAGAGCCTACACCAGGTTACTAAGGATATCACTTTCTTATTTCTCGAGTTGGATCGATTGAAAAAGGAAAAAGTGACAGTTCCAGCACTTTTGCAGACTCAGGACATGCTGATCAATCGAATGGATTTTATACAAACCAGCATGACCAAGAGATTTGATCTGATGCAGGAACATATGATTAATGTTGTATCTATGGCCACCTCAGAAATCCGCACATTATCCAGCATGGTTTGATGGGTTTGAAAAAAAAGGGGAAGAACAGCAACAGCAACAATCCAAGAAAATATCCAGTCAACCAACTGATCAAGGACCAGCTGATAAAGAAGCAAAGAAATGAAGAAGTCCAGATTAGTTAGAAGACAGCCTCTTTATTCAGTATAGAGTTTTGGCAGATTTTCAGTCAGTCAGTAGAAGATTATATTGTTCTTTTATTCTTTGTACGAATCTATATACTGAAAGAAGATTCTTTCATTCTTTATACGAATATGTACATTGAAAAAGTTGTCAATAAAAGATTATTTTATCTACAAGAGTTCACTTTGATCAGTTCATACATTTTAAGTTTTGTCAAACACCAAAAATGGAGAAATTGTTTCAGAGTTTGACAAATTAAGCGAGAAAATATTGAACAACTTATTAAGAAAACTGAAGGTAACCAAACTGAAGATTCGTAAACTGATAATTGTCCGAACTGAAGATTAATGCGTATATAATTCTACGAAACTGAGCTAAGCGAAGCCAACTGAACGATCAGTTGAGACTGATCAGTTATACACTAATCAGTTAATCCTATCGGCTAAAGAAGTCAACTGATTTTATCAACTTTATACGTCATCAGTTAAGGACGTAGCCAACAATCGATAGTACGTATAGAAGCAGTGGGAACGCTGCATTTCAGAAAAGCTACAGTGTACGATTGTCAGAAGAATGTTGACATGGCTATTTCAATGGATATAAAGATTCAAATGTATTCAATGTTACTGTTGGAATCAAATCCTATAAATAGTCGAGAAGATCAGTTGAGAAAACAAGAAAACAAGAATTTAACTGAGTTAACCAACTATCGAGATATACAGTCAAGGTTCAAGAACTCTACGTATATTCTCTCAAAGCTCAGTTTTACAAAAAACTCACACTTATTATACACATTCATAGCTTTCAAGCTATACTTTGAGCTTCAAGCACAAACATTCATCGTTGTTTTATTCGATCTTTGTAAGATCAGTTGTGCTAAAAAATTATACATCAGTTGAGTACTGATAAATTGTATTGATACCAAGAGTTTCAGTCTTGGCAGTGTTAAGTCCAAACTGAAGTGGGTTTATAAAAAAATATTGTATAGATCAAAGTCTTTTAACGAATATCTTATCTTCGAGATAGAAGGGGTGACGTAGAAGTAATTGAAATCTCCGAACATCCACAAAATTTTGTGTTCTTTTTATCAGTTATATTCTATCTATATTTCAGTTATTTTCGCATTTTTACTAAGTTAACTGATTGCCATTAACAACAAGATTCTTAAACTTGGTTTATCACTAAACTGATTCAATCATCGAAGAAGTTGTGAAAATTGTCAAGTGTTTATTCAACCCTTCTTCTAAAAACTTCTTCATACCCACCGATCCTAACATAGTATTTACAAATTTGTTTCAATATTGATTACGATTGTTTTGTATTAAAGTATAATCAAGGTTTTTATCAATGTTGATTGTATGGATATACATATAAAATAAAAAAAAATGAAATGTAAATTAAATTAAAATAAAGACCGTTAATTGTGAATGAGTCAATAACTTTTTTAGCCAACTGTTGACTTACATGACATCTACTTTAACAAATATATCATTATACATTTCAATAGTTTATGTAGGACCGAGCGCTTGCCGCTTTACCAAAAGCTATAATGGTGCAACTCAAATCTTTTAAACCGCACAACAGCTCAAGCACCATGGTTCAATCGCTCTACCAAACAAGGACAATTATTGCACCCAACAATCTCCTTCCCAATAATTGCACTCCTTGCAATCAATGGAAATCGAACCCGTGACCTTGGCTCTGATACCAATTGCAGGATCGAGCGCTTGCCGCTTTATCGAAAGCTATAGCTATAAATAATGGTACAACTCAAATCTTTTAAACTGCACAGCAGCTCAAGCACCACGGTTCGATCGCTCTACCAAACAAGGACAATTATTGCACCCAACAGATTATTTACTTTAAAATAAAGATTATTATTATCCTTTTTCGTTGCCAAGAACATACTGTATTGTGCCGAATCTCCATTTTGTAATAAAAAAATTTAATTTAAGTTGAATTTGCAATGATTATAAAGTGATCTCAACATATCATTCACAACATCAAGCAAGTCAATATATATATTCTTTAAATAAATAGGCAATATGAAAAAAAACTATTTGATTACAAAATGTTAATTTCATTATTTGTTAAAATACACCATTGGATTTATGATTCCTCTGTTGCTGTATGAATATTTACCTTTGTAAAATTCTTACAAGTGACTTCAAATGTTATTTTAGCAGCTGAATTCATTTGTTGTTTTAGCTATTTATCTCAAACAACTACTACATTCAATAATACATCACAAATTTTATTTTTTTTAAGCTAGCGATCGACTTTATAGCAATAACATGTTCTTTTTATTTGAAAAAATATTAGATTCTTGATATTAAAAAAAATATAGCAAATGGTTATTTTACTTCTATTGATTTGTCAGCAGCAAAATATTTAGTTATTTTATTTGGTATAGTCAGTGTGCATAAATAAATTATTATTTCTATGTAAAGCATATCGTTCATACGACAATTGTTGTGCATGGTTTAACTTCTCTTTTTTCTTGAACTACTTTGATCATGCATAATACATTCAATTTTTTCTTGTTTATATATATTGAAAAATGATTTAACGTATAGAATAATCAATATGTTGAAAAAAGTACAAATTCAAATATAATATTTTTATGGTGAACAATGATTTATTCTATTCTTCATTATTTGTTGTTTACTTTTCAAAAAATTTGTTTATCTTAACTGAATCGTCATTATTTTCTTTGTAATAAATTCCAAACTTAACATCTTTAAGAATTCCGTAATTATGTTATTTTAATATTTCTCGTCTTCTATAATTCCGACAATCCTATAAAAAATCAATCGAATAAATATATTTTACACATTTGTTTAGTTTTATGTGTTTTTTTGGTAATTTATGTGCTATTCTAGGCTGATAGTGTCATTTTATGCACTAGCTTAAATGAACTCATGACCTTAAACGACTATTTGGTCATTAAGATAATAGCAAAAACTTATGTGAGACGGTTTCAAGGGTCGTATTTTGTGAGACGGATCTCTTATTTGAGTAATCCATGAAAAAGTATTACTTTTTGTACTAAGAGTATTACTTTTTATTGTGAATATCGGTAGGATTGACATATCGCACATTCATCAGATCATCTCATAAGAAACTTACTACGAGATAATTTAGATTTGATCAATTGTATATTCATTTCGTGATCATACAACCTTGGGCTTATATAGTATTAATCTTTTCCGGCTGCTAAAATTGACTTCTCTTTTCCCTCAAATTTCTTTCTTTGGTTGCAATTTTGCTGATTGTATGTCTCATGGAACTTTGTTATTTTTCTTTAATTGTCTCGGGTATCCGTTCCTCGTTTGAACGCGAAATAATGCTAAAAACTTTAGTAAATTAAATCTTAATGAGCCAAGAATTAAAATACATTCATGTCACAATCATGCATTAAATGCATTAAAATACCTAAGAAATTTGATAACTTGCATGTATGTGTTCACCTGGATCCTCAATTTTTTGGGCAAATTTTTGGGACGTTACAGTTAGATTGTGGAATTAAATTGCAGTAAAATAAAGAAGAGAAAGTGGTGGTTAATATATTTTTGTTTGGCGAAAATAAAAGAAAGAAGACAAATCAAAAACGAAAAAATTAAATAAATAAAAGAAAGAGAGCTCTGCAGTAATTAACCTTTAAAGTTTAATGCTGAAACAGCATTGTGGGCTTAGGTTACTGGGCCCAGTTGGTCTTGTGCTTTTGTAATTGAATCGACAAATTGGCCCAAAGTTTTGATTCTTTTGACGTGCCTAAGGCCACCTAGGACCCCACAAAAGCTCCAGCTTAAGTGCTCCTTTTGCAAGGGTGTGACTGGGGGGTGCTCGCTCAGATGCATCCCATGCGCCTGGCTGCACCCTGCTCCTAGGTGCAACGAGGCGCTCACTTTTCACAATTTTGAATCTATTCATGGTTGATTGTTGAGTTGCTAGTAGCTTCTGGTCAGTTTGATGTTTGTACTTGTCCAAGAAAACTTTGGATCCAAATACATTTTAGTTGTTTAACCGGGATCCTTGAGAAATCTCAAAATTTACAGGATCTTGATGCTTTGCAACTGTATTATTAATTTTATAATAATTAACAAAGTTTCTTTGATCAACAAACTTGGTAGTCTATGATGCATCATTAGGTATGTTGGATCTAGATGCAGGAAATAAAGAAAGAAATGTCTACAGGGATTGGTTTGAGTGATGCTCTAGGATAAATCACTGTTGATACCCAGCTGTTAAAAAAGGTTTTCTTATGCTTTGAAACCTTGTGTTTTCTGAGGAAATTTCTATATCATGCAGACCTACATCCAAAACTGCCCTTCCATTTTCGTAGTTTCTTGGTAACCAAATGACAAATTATCCCAGTCTTCAACGCATTCCATTTTTTTCTGTCGAAAACAAAATGACATTTCGCACCAGGCTTCTACTTTGGGTGGAAAGGCTAAAAAAGATCATGGCTTTTGAAGCTGGCTGGAGCGCACAAACTGAACCCAATATTGGTCAATAATTGAGGCATGAGTTGTAATCTGACTGGAAGTTATCTTTAAACTAGTGAGTTGGCTGAGATGGAAATAATCCCTCAGTTTTCTGCAGTGATTTTATATTCAAGAGCACATCTGCGCATGGAGTATTGGGTATCGAAATAAAGGTAATTTTTTTGCCTTTCTTGCTAGTTTCAGCCAAGAACATGAGATACTTGGAGGAAGTCTTCATAAATGATAGCACGAGGTCCGAAAATTCGATTCAAAGTTCGAACAAGTGTTGTGGCAGTTTCTAGATACGAATCACCTGTGCTATCGTGTGCGATTGTTTTGATAATACATCTGATGCGAATCTGTTGTGCATGAAATGCAAACACAAACTAGATCCAGTTGTGCTCTCAATTCAATGAACAACAAGATTCTCGCAACCCTTGATCCTTGATCTTTATCTTTATCTTCATTTTTAATTCCCTTCAAGCTTGTACGATTGAGATAACAAAGCTTTTCAAAACTCCTCCGAAAATTCAGCACGTAATTCTCGATTAAACTTCAATTGAATATTGACATTTGAATGGTGGTATAACTACCAAGACAATGTAAATGAATCCTATGGATTGACGAAGTTGTAATTGTTGGGAGATATATGGTTCTTTGTGGGTCAATAATCAAAATGTAAGATATGGACAATTGAATTTAAAATATTAGAGTGGTATAGCAAGAGTTAATTGTGCAAGGATGTTTCGAAAAACTGATTAATGCAAGGTTGGACATTGTGGAGTGATGGACGTAGCTTTGATATAAACTGGACACCCCAAAATTTTTGTTCAGATGAACGGTAAAAATTAGTTGGATATGTCACAACATGACGTTGACGGGGTAGAGTAGAGTTTTTTTTAACAATTTTTTATACCTAGAGTAAGACATTTAAAAAATATTTTTAATTTTTTTTATTGATTCTTAATAATTTCAATTAATTCTAAAACCTTATGAAAACTTTACATTTTTCCGTAACATTTTTCACGAATCTATCATGTTGGGGAGATTGCTCATTGTTGAGAGAGCAATCGAAAAGTGATGTTTGTTTTATTGTATAATTAAAAAAAATTGAGTTACATTATTACTTTCAACTATAGTTATCGGTAAAGTGACAAACGTTTGGTACTACATATTATTATTATACCTTGCTTTCAGTTTTAAAAAAATTTAATAAACTTAGGGACTGCTTGGTAGGGTTGATTAGAAGAGGACAACGAATTTAACCTACGTTTGACTTCTTTTTTATTGAATAAATGATAACCTAGGGCCTGTGAAAAATCACCCAGAAGAGTGAAGATTCAGTCCTCTTGACCGTAGGTATTGTGAATACCATGCAGAAATTATCCAATTAGCCATTACCCTACCAACAAAATCCTTCACAACGGGTACTGGAAGAAACATGGTCCAAGATCTGAATTTGTGTTTCTCTCGTCTATTTCTTGAAGGTGAATCTGTATGACAAATTTTCGTCTCACAATTTCTTAACTATGAAATTGTTTTTGACACTTTAAAATTCCTTCACTACGAAGGTGCACCAATGATAAAAACTCCAATCCTCCCTTTGACCACAACCTCAACAATCTTATTTCCTCCTACATTCACCATGAACAACATACGGGGAAATCACAATTTTTTTGATAAAACCATGAAACAAAGAAAGAGGCGATGGAGTTACGGCCGATTTTTGTTTTTCGTTTCTCTCTTCTCGTTTTTGGCTATGGATGTTATTTTGTGGTGAGAGATTAAAAGTAAGCAAAAAAATTAAATAAAAATTAAGTTTGAATAGTTGGGAGAAATAGGAAAGCAAGGCAGTTTTTGTTTAAGAAAAAGAAAGTGAGGGTAATTTGGTCATTGTAAGAACACATACAAAATTAATCAATCATTTTAAAATCCTACCAAACATCATATAATTTATAATATTTTATTTATTATCTCTTATATGTAAAATCTTATCTTTGTATAAAGTATAATATGTAATTTTATGTCACTTTCTAATAAAGTCTTTGAAGGATCGAGTGTGCTAATGCCTTGGAAGGCATTTCAAATACTATATTCTCCAATGAGCTGCAATAGCTCGTGTTCTAAGAATATTAACACCGATGAATTAAATCGAGTTTGGTTTAAAACCAAGCGGAAGAAACTCGAAGTAATTCTTCGTGAAGAAGACTGTTATGTTAGAAAACATTTTATCTCATGTAAACTGAATAACCGAAAAAAGGTAGATTAGTTTTTGCATTCATCAGTTCAGTTATGGTGACAGCTGAACTGACGGATAATCTAACTGATCCAAACAGTTTGAAAACAGCAGTTAATCAGTTAAATAACAAGATATGTCTATAGATGTTCGGAGACTTCAACTACTCCTACGTCACCCTTTCTACTGCCTCGCGTAGGATCCACTAGAAGACTTTGATTTATACAAGACTTTGTACAAACCCACTCAGCTAGGACTTATATTACTGCCTAAACTGAACTCCTAGCTACGACTGAAGGCAGCACCTTCTAGCCAACACTTCTTTAACGTCTATGTGTCAAAGACTACATACACAAGTTTAACGTCTTTGTGCAAGACTGTATTTGAGTGGTTGAGAGTGTTTGTGTGTGAGAACTGAATAGGGATATTCTCACACACTGAGGGAAATAAGCTTCTAAACTAAGTAGATAAGACGTTAAAGTGTCCCCTGGGATGATTGCTTTTGAAAGCTGATGTGCAATGTGCGTGCCCTTTCTTTTCTCTCTTGTTTGTGTTGAAGCTTTTTGTGTATTTCGTTCTTTTTATTCTGCTTCAACTACTTCTCTTCTTGTTGAGTCTTCACTGATCTTCTCTTTATATAGGCGAGAAAACTGAACGTACAGTGAGACTCATTTATTGTATCCGTTGCATCTTGAATTCGTTTCTTGGACTTTGTGTCTCGACTTTTCGATTGTCTTTCTGAAACGTTTTGTCTTTAATGCTCTGATGCAACGTCCATTATTGTCCTTTGATTGGACAATGGCTTTGTACCTTCACGTATAGTTGGAATCCACTGAAAGAGTTTTTCTTCATCTATAACTGGTCAGCTGAACTGATATTCAGCTGGACTGGTGAAATTAGTTGACTCGTCAGTTGAACTGATTTCACTCTCGTTCAGTTTAACTGATCAGCTGGGTTTCTTCATCAGTTGACCACTCCTTCGACTGGCCAGGCTTCTGAGGTTCTCCTGCTGAACCACTTTTCAACTGGACAATCAGCTGGACTGATCAATTGACGTAACAGTTAGACTGATTCAGTTTGTGCTATCAGTTAGGTCTTCAGCTTGCGATGTAAACAGCTCGTGAGTGATCCTAGCTGCTGCACACTAAGGTAGATTATTAGTAACACAAATTAACAAGTTTTGTTATCATCAAAATCAAGACTGCGAACTTGAAAAGTCCCAACAGTCTTGTAATCACTAAGTCGTAATAGAATATGTAGTGGTTGGCACAGTGGAATATGTAGTGGTTAGAATGTTTCGCACTAGTTTTGTATATACAATATTATTTCATATCTTACTTCTTGAAATAGTATTGTAATAATATCTAGTTTAAGGCTATTTAAGGAGGAGTGCTCCTTTGTAATCAATACACAACAACTTTTCATTGAAATAAAAGTTCTCTTAAGCTTTTCTCAAAGCTCATATATTGCTTACATCTCTCAAAGTTCATTACTCTATGAGAAACTATAAATCAGTTAGTTTTATGAATAATGAATTATATTATATTTGGCATCCTCCATTTGATTATATCATGCTTAATGTAGTTAATTATTTAAAAAAAATTTTAAAAAAAATGAAATCTACTAAGGATCATATCTTTTTTGTTGAAAATAAACTTAAAGTCCATAAATCAATCCAATATTTAAAAGTTAGTTTATTATTCCAAATCTAAAAAGATTAAAGAATTCTTTAAAAGCTTTTGAAAAACATAGTTCAATACTCGTTACCTATGTGGTATCAAGGCCATTTACTGATAAAATTCTTCTAAGTTAAAGAGATCATATTCTCTTGTTCTAAAGGAAGAAAGTAGCTTTACATGGGAGAAATCCTTAATTCAGGTATCTGTAAAGCCGTTAAAGCCTAAGGGGTAAGGTTAGAATAAATCCTTGACAGTATCTATTCAGATACTTGATGGACAACATAATACGATCATTTACCAAGAAGAAATCTTCTAGTAGTAGAAATACAAAAGATAAAGAATTAATCATCTCTGAAAATTTTGAGAAAATATTCAAGAATGGAAATTACTAGCATCTTCTAATATGAAGATATATAGATATGATATTTTTAATTTTAGATCTGATTATATCATAAAAACAATAGAAGAAACAATTCATCTAAAAAGAGGATATGAATCATTTAGGTTGTTATCACAAAAGCTTATAAATATTTAGAAGCAATCTTATAAATTTATGCATTTAGGAATTATTCAAATAGACTTAAAGTATTTTACAAAATTATGATTAAATAATTCAGCCTTAATCATAGTTAGATATCAAAGTATAATAAATTTGAAGATTCCTTATTAGGAATAGTAAAGTCCTTCTTATGTGAAGAACCTATACATTTTAGTTGTTTTCTTAATTTTTCTATTTCTCTTTCTGATCCAAACATCGTAAAAGCATTCACTTTGAATATAAAGACGGAGGCTCCGTTTTGATATGATAGATGAAACAGAAAATGATATTCTATTATATAGAATTTATTATAAATTTATGAATTCAACTATTTCTAATTATAAAATTGATTATAATGAAATTAGTTCTAAGAAAGGAGAAACTACTATCTTCATAATTCATATTAATAAAAGTAATATTATGATTTCTAAAACAATTAATTGGAATCCGGTTAATCTTCTAGAAATCTAGAAAATGGAAAATATTACTCATTCTCTTAAAGAAAAAATAGAAAATTAGAAAGTATTGTTCAATATGTGGATGGTGATGCTGAAATAAAATTCTCATCTGAAAGACATCTACGTCTTAAATTATCCGAAAAAGTAGAAATTTTACTTCTTCCTACAACTAATTTTGAGAAAATAAGTATATCTAATGTTCAAAAAACTAGTTGTTGGAATATTTCATGTTCGCAATCCTATTTTATGTTAATAAAACTTGTTATTATGTTTCTATCATATTTACTCAAATGTAAAGTTATTAACACAAGAATGAGACTGAAATTGATTTTAGCCAAACTGAATTTCTGGCGAGGTTCGGTAATTTGATGATATCTCTCGACTAGATGATTGAAATGACAATCTGCCAACTAAACCGATCAGAAACCTCTATTTGGAAAAAGTCGTATTTGACGTCAATTGGGAAAAATCGAATAGTATCTAGGTCAAATCGGTTGCTGAATGATCAAACTAATTGCACGAAAACAGCAATCAGTTGGGTATGAGCAGTTGTGGTATTTTGGCCATATCTCTCAGCTCGGTTATTGAAATGAAGCGATTCAGTATGCATTCGGTAGATGAGATGATGATCTACAAATCATCTTCAAAAGTCAAAGTCTTAATCGAAGCTTAAGATGCTGATAAATGACGATGAAGCTACTTGTTCTGCACAAACTGAAATCAGCCTTGCTGAAAGGATGATTTCAGCACACCAGATTGAGCTGCTGACCAGTTCAGTTTCAACCACTGACCAGTTTTCAACCACTGATCAGTTTTCAACCGCTGAACAATTCAACCGCTGATCAGTTTCAACCTCTGAACGACCAGTTTAAGTTCGGGAAAATGTCCAGTAACGCGAATTTGACCATTGTAATTTCAGAAATAGTACAGAAACTTTCCAAACGATCATATTCTTGTGTCTAACGTATATATCATTGTTGGGGCCTATAAATACATCATCTTGAAGATCGAACAAGAGCTTTTGAAGAGGATTCAAAGCATGTGCAACTAGCATGAAAAAATTTACTATTTGAGAGCACAAGCCCTTCTGTGAGGATATATTTGAGATGTACACTTTAAAAGATAAATTTCTCATACACAATCACTCACACATATATAAGAGAGTTGAACTTCAAAGTTTAGTTGAGTGAGTCTTCACATAAAGACATTAAAGATTGTGTTTGTAGTCTTGGCATAAGAGACGTTAAACATTATGCGGATTGTGAGGTCGCGACCTACAATCTAGAGTGTGCTAGGAGTTTCAATTAGGCAAGAGATAAGTCCTAAGTTGAAATGGGTTTGTACAAGGTGTTGTATAAATCAAAGTCTTCCAGTGGATCCTTCCAAGAGAAAGAAGGGGTGACGCAAGAGTTGTTAATCTTCGAACATCCATAAACAAATTATTGTCTATTTATTTATTGCATTTATCATTTCCATTGCTTTTAAAGATGTATTGTTGAAGCATTTTATATGTTCTTCAAACACTAAAATATTGCGTACCAAGTATTTGATAAAATGCTTCAACCAAAATATTTTTACTTATTCAACTTGCACATATCTTAAATGCTTTACAAAAATGTTTAATCGGTTTCTACGAAGGATTATTTTGAGTATCTTCAGCTTGGTTTGAAAACCAAACTCGATTTAATTCATCATTGTTCAATATTTCAAGAACCAAGTTATCGTAGCTCAACGATAATCCCCTTATCGATCCTAACATTAATGAACATATTTGTCCTGAATATAAAGTTGATCTTCCTGAAACTAGTAATTCAAGATTTCAAAAAAGTAATTCTATCAATAATAAAAATTCGAATTCTCCTACATTTTCAGATGTGGGATATAATGTTATGGTCATTAGTAATGACTCTCTTATTAAAAAAAAAATCAAAATAAAGAAAAATGGTTTTTAAGTTATTTAAAATCAAAACAACAATTGCTATATTTTTTTAAGATATAAAGAATTGATAGAAAAAAATTAAATAAAATTTAGATTTTTTCAAATGGATAGAAAAATTATATTTTTCAGAAAGAAATAAAAAATTTCCAAATTTTCAGACGAATATTTTATAAATATTCTTGAATAAACATTTATTTATGTTAATGAAACAGGAAAAGTATCTGTTGAGGTTCATCCTCCTTTTACAACTTTACAAATTATGAACAGAAATTAAAGAAGTTTATGATGCTTCTGGAAAATCAGAACTAGGAAATGAGAATTTTGACCATATTATAAAATAAAATAATTTCATCAATCTTACTTTACATTTTTTTTAAGAAATCAAACTACTAAGATAGAAGAAATTCTATCAAAATATAAACAAGAACCTTTTGGTGGAGAATGTTCAAAAACATTAATGATAAAATCACCACCTAATCTTAAAAAAGAAAAATTTCTTTTAAACTATAAAAAATATGAAGATTTTATGGAAGGTCTAATAGATATATTATAAAAAATTAATTAGTATAAAAGAAAATAGTTCTGTTTCTGTAATAATTAAAAATGAAAAACTCAAAAAGTTTTCAAGTTCTTCTGATGAATAAATATAAATTAATAAAATGCATAAAGTATCTATTGTAAAACTTTTTTGTATAAAGGCAACACCAATTGATCTTCAAATTGAAAAAAAGAAAGAATATGTTCAATTTAATAGAGAAGTCCATTACTGAATGAAATATAGATGGAAAATCTGAATATCAGAAAAATGTTATTAAAAATTGTTAATATATTTTCCGCTGCTAAAATAAAAGGTAAAAATGATAGGACAAATTGCCCAAGATATTATTGCTGGTTTTACTGGCCAACTTCAATAGTTGGTGGGATTTTTATCTTTCAAAAGAAGCAAAGAATAAAATTCTTAATTCTATCATGATTGATCCTATCGGCAAAGAAGAATCATATGCAGTTAATACACTTATTTATACTATATGATTTTTTTATGGGCTATTAGATAGATCTCAAGAGCAATTATTGAATTTAAGTTGTCCAATATTATCTGAATTTAGATAGTATAAAGATGTTTTAATGACAAAAATTTTAACTAGAAATGATTGCAATGCAAATTTTTTGAAAGAAAAATTTATTTTAGTAATTCATGTTCTTTTTGCAGAAAGATTTAAAAATAGACTAAAAACTAAAAATCGACAAATTCTATAGATTGTAATTCACTTACTTTGGTGATTTATCTGCAGAAGGAATTCAGGATTAAAACGTTGAATTCAGATCGTTAATTGTGACTTTCCTCATCCTCAAAAAGTCGATGGATCAATCTACATGTAACCACAGTACTGGGCGGCGGGGATATCAGCGACAATCTCTTGTCAACTGAGCCTTGGCCTATCCTCATCGAATAGAAATACGATCGTTGGGCTCCCTCTGGGGTCTTCTCCCATAAATGGGCTCCCTTCGGGTCATTTTCCCTCACGATATCTCCATTCTTATCCTCATATCCTCAATAGTCACAATTACTTCACTTCCTTCAACGTTTTACATTTTCATCACTTTATAAAAAGCATGCATTTAATATCCTTTTCTTTTTAAAAACAAGCATGCAACATTTCTTTTAACGTTATCGTTTCCTCACAAAAAAATCCATAAACATTCTAAAAGAAATCTTTTAACATATAGAAATCCATAAATCTTTTAAATTAACCTTTCACCTCATAAACATTTAAAATATGCATTTAAATCATACACATTTAAAATAACATTTTAACATATTAAATCAGAACGTTCTAAAATAACATTTTGACATAATAAATCGTAAACATTTAAAATGTCAATTTGACATAATAAATCACAAGCATTTAAAATCAATGTCATAAAATTCATAAACATTTGGATTAATCATATTAGCATACAAAACAGCATTCAGGACACTACCATGACGTTTAATAATTTATAGGTGTAAAATGACTGTTTTACCCCTAGACGTACAATTTCACGTTTTTGACTTTTTCTTAATTTAATTGACTCTAACATGTCCCAAATAATTATTTAAGCTTACATAAATTTTCTCATATTTTTATTTGGCTTAAATCGATAACTTTTAAATTAATCTTTAAATATGATGTATTATTCTTCAATATAAAATTTTCAAATTAAAAACTTAGACTTTTAATAATTATTTAAGCTTAAAACTAATTTTCCATAATTTTATAAAGCATAAAACTAGGCGTTTCAATTAATTCGTTAATTAGCGTTTCGTGCGGCGATTAAATCCCGGATAAATCCAAAACTAGTTATTTTGATCCCATATTTTTAACATAACATTTTTACTATTTATTCTGCCCTTCCAAGTCATGAGCCATACCCGTGGACCCATGGATTCAATTTTAGTTCTTAAATTTTTGTTTTTGACACCTTATCGAACACACCGAGTCATCTCCTAAAATACTCGAGCCACGCCTGAGCCACCTTGAGCCAAAGCCTAGTCAACCCACCTAAGGACCCTACTGACCAAGCCGAGCCCAAAGAACCAACCCTGGCCCGATCAAAAACCTTCCTGAAACTCGACCATGTACTGCATGTGTGTGTGTGTGTGTGAGTCCCCTTGAACACAGGACTCCTAACTAGTCTAGGCATTCTCCCAACCATTAACCACCTAACCCACCTAAACCTGACCATCCGTGGACCATGCCCAGACTCGACCCAGACCAGCCCAAGCCCCTACACCCAGCAGCAAAGCTCCTGAATTCAGAAGCATCAACCTGCGCGCACAAGCTGCCTTCATGGTGCCTCCCTCTAGGCACCCTCCTGGACCCTCAAAACCTATTGGACCTGACCCCAAGCTTAGAACTGAAGCTCCAATATCAGCTGCATGGCATAGCTGAGAAACCCACTTGAACATGGACTCTTGCTTCTGATGCTAGGATCAAGCCAACCACACCAGACCTTGAACCGGCCCCTTGTGCCCCTTCTTAGAAACCTAAGGACCTAACTAGCCTAGCCCCAAAGCCCCTGACCGAGCCACCAACCCTGCACAATTGCTGAAACCTGCGCAGCCCCTTTGCTATCTCTCTCGGGTGGAGTCCTGGGTTGCTAGGACTCCTCCCCAGCCCTTGGTCTCGAGTCCTAGCGTGGCTAGGACTCTTCCCTTGACCCCTCACGGACCCTAGCCAAGCTCCGGTCCAGCACCAGCCAAGCCAAGCCACAAACCACCCATCAACCGAGCCCTTGAACACACATATACGTGAATGGATTACCAACTTGACGTTTCTATTTTTGTGCAGCGTTTTGTTGCTTTGTGTGCGATTCTAGACCTTTAAACTTGTGGAAATACATGCTTATTCATATCCTAATTCATGGCAGCCCCTTAAACATCATATAAACATGATTTTGAATCAAAAACCAAGAGTTACACACATGCATATGAATAGTTGCGAAAATTATAATTTGAGTGCCTTGTTTCCTTTCAAAACATGTTCAAATAAATATTATGGTGTGATAGATGATTGAAAGAAAGAATATGGCGTGCCTTTGCGTTTTAAACGCACGAAAACGTTGGCGATTGAAGAACAGCGACGACGAGACGATGACTTGATTTTTCCCTTAAATTTGAAAGTTTCCTCTTGAATAATATTGTGAGTGCCGTGTGATTTTGCAAGGGAAGAGTTTTAAGATTCATGGGGTTGTGGGGCGTGGGATATATTCAATTGGGGTGGGGTTTTGCCCTTTAAATAGTTTAATTAATCTAATAAAAAGGCTTAGGCCTATTAAGAGGTTAATTAGGCCCATTAGTGATTAATTAAAATATACAAATTATTTTGTTTAATAAATTTTGTGAATTTATTAGCAGGGTTGCCAAAACGTTCGTATTTTTGTTGAAAAATCAACACCGATAAAATTTGCATCCCGGCGTATCAAATCACCTCAAAACCCCTTATTTTCAAAAATATGAAAAACCGTCACCCTTATTTTAAATAATTAAAAACAATTAACCAATAAAAACATTTTCTATTTTTCAGCCCTCGGTCTCCGTTCCTCGATCGCAACTCGAATAACCTTTAAAAATACATTTTAATGCAACCATGTAGAAAAATATTTTAAACATGTCAATATACACTACATAATTAATTTATGCAATTAAAAAAATAAATTAAAATACAAGAGAATTTAATAACTCGTATGCATGTAGGTTTGCGTGAACCTTTAAATTTTCAGGGCCCTACAGTTATGTAATGACATCAAGTTAAAAAGACAACTTGATATGCAAAAAGGAAAAAAATCAAAATATTATAGGTGATTTTTGTGAACAAATAGGTTTTCAACCAATACAATATCCTAAAAAGAAAAAGAAAAAATAAGAAAATTTCTTTTTAAAAAGAAAAAAATATTGTTGGGGATCAATATAGAGTTTAGAGGGGGGATGAATAAACTCGTTCATTTTTAGACGTTTTTGCAAAGATGCTAGAATCCTGTTAGAGATTATAGCTTATCTTGTTCGAATATATAACCAGCAGATCACAATAACTTGTGCGAAAACGATATGATGGTTTAAGGTGAAAACAATAAAGCAGTAGACAGTTGTTGTTTCTGAAAGTTCGAAGATGAAATCTTCTACGTCTTCCCTTCTTCTGTTTCCAGAAGGTATCACTAAAAGACTTTGATTTTTACAGTACAACTCTTGTACACAATCACTTCAGTAGGGCTTACCCTTCGCCTACTGAAACTCTTAGTTTCACGACACAAAATAATGAATACAACAAGGTTCTGGAAAAGTCTCTTTTCCAGATTACAAACTCTTCTCGAAAAGATATAGTAAAGTGAATAGCTTGTGAAGAGATGAAGAAACAGCAGCACAAAATGATCTCAGAAGATCAGATATTTGCTATAAAGAGTGTGCTGTTTTTCTGTATATTTGAGCTTGAAGATAAAATTAGTTCTTTATTGCTCAAAACAACGTTGGATAGAGAACATGTTCTTTGATAATAATAATCGTTGTTGTCTATATAGGATTGATCCTTTTATATGTAGAAACCTTGAATCCAACGTCTATAAACAAAACAGCATCTTTGACTCTGAGTGAATTAGCTTTATCACCTGAAAAAAAGGTCCTGCAGAAAGTTTCAGAATAATCAGTCTTTGTTTTATACCAAAACTAGTAAGGTGTGTTAAATGACTTCGTACAACATTAAATGGTGTAATTATTACTAGTACTAGGTAAAGTAACGGTAACATTTAAGACTTGTATCGTTCAAACGAAAGACGTTAAGTCATGCTTCTGCTTAATCTAAGTTCTGCTTCTGTTTTTACAATCTATTCAGTACTCGATAAGTACTGCTTCTGTTTAGCAATACGAGTGCTTCTGCTATTTATGTTGTCTTCTGTTTTTACTATCACGACCTACTGGTTTTGACTCTCATCACCACAATAAAAATAAGTCTAACAAATATTATTCTAAAGCTAAAAATTAACCCTTATATTTCAAAAAAAGGTCTGAACCGATTATAAGCATGAAAAGATTGAGATTGAGACTCAATCTTGGCATCGATAAGTTCGAGCTTCGAATCTATAGCAGCAACGTTAATGGAGACTGAGAGAATAGATGAATTATGATCAGAGAGAGTTTTAATTATCTCAGCTTGACCGAGCAAGATGTTGCTTTGACTTGTGAAAACAGATTGGCTGAAGATACTTGTTTCGACATAGAGCTTCGCCAAAGATTCCGCCTTGCGAGTGACTTCTTTAGAGAAAGATGCGGTCACGATAGAACTTGGTAGCACTTACTTCACTAGCATGTTCATGAGACAACTGTTTTACTATCTCCGAGAGATTGTCAATATTTCTTTTCAGAACATCTATCTCGAATTCAAGGTCAAACTCTTCTTCTAGGGATGTAGATCTTTCTTGAATACGCTGCCTGATTTCTGCAATATGAGCAATGTGAGCAGCTGAATCAGAAGGAGGTACAATCAGTGCAGTAGAAGGGACATCTTCTGGTTGAGCAGCAGATAGAGCTGTTGTTGGTGCTGCAGAAGTACCTTCAGGAGCAGTAGATTGTGCAAGTGCTGCACTGTCTTCTGGTTGGACTGTTTCGATGGTATCCATAGGCTCAGCAGCTGGATTTGATTCAGATGGAACATTTAACAGATCTCCCATTTCTGCTTGATGTTCAGCAGAAAATTTATCCAGATCTGGCAGTGAAGATGAAGGAGCAGCATCTATTTCTTTCAAAGATTGTGCTGCTGGTTGAGCTTCTGGATTTCCTTCTGGAAGTGCCACGTCAACAACCTGAGATGCTACTGGTGCAATAGCAGCATGAACAATCGACTGAATTACTTTGTCAACAGACACCAAGTCATGAACAAAGATAAGTGATGAAGATTTAGTAGGCAATGTCAGAGATGCAGGAGTACTAGAGACTTTAGCTTCAGAAGGAGTTGTAGTCTTTTCCTCAACTGGATTTATCTTGAGAATGTCTGGGACAAGACCTACTCTATACTGCAGCGTTTGTGAAAAACCTTGTTCCTGAGCAAGAAGTTGCTCATTCAGTAATTTCAATCGGTCAGAAAAAAGTTGAATCACATCTTGATCCTGAGCAGCAGTAGGATTCGTGAAGTCAAAATTTGACTTAAGAGTCTTCAAAACGGAATCCAGCTTCTGAGCTTTGAGCTGATCAAGAATGAAGCTTCTTCTGTTAATAGCTTCGATCACATTTTTGGTCTTAGCAGAAGCAAAGATTTGCTTCTCATTTTTCACCATCTTTGCGTAAGAACCTGGAGTTCTTAAGTATGTAATGGGGTGAAAAACTCTAACCTTGAGCCAATCATCAAAGAAAATAATATCCTCACTGACAGATTTTTCAATTTCATTCAGGTGAAGATCAAAGGCGGTTTGAACAGATGACTTGGCACCAAAATCTTTTGATTCTTCAATGCCTTTGTCTGATGAGGAGGCAGGTTGCACGGGTCTAAAAGCAGAAGACCCTGCAAGAGGTTCTCTAATGACAACTCCAGATGAGGGTCTGAAGAGAAGTGGAAGTAGTTGCAGTAGAGATGGCTGCGGGTTTTGAGGAGGGGAGAGAGACTGGTTTGAACGAGGTGGCTGTTGGAAAAACTTGTCTCAAAGGAACAGTATCAAGATCAGCAATGGCTGCTGTCTTCTTGATATGGGTAGTGGTTTTTGGTTTCTTTTTGGTTGGAGTGGCTGGGAGTGACGCTTTGGTGGGGGCGGCAGATTCTTCAGATATGGTTTTATCGTAATCAGTCAAGGCAATAACTCTTTTCTCTTAACTTTCTTATGAGGTTCTTGAACCTCAGTTTGAGCATCACCAATCTCCTTTTTGAGGGCAACAAATTCTGCCTCAGTCGGTTTTGGCCTTAAAGCAAGTACGTTGTTAGCGGCCATGGTGACATATGAACCATCTTGTTCTGATGTAAGTGGAAAACCAGCATCTTGCCGATCTGAACAGCAAAACCAGTACCTTTCCTTAAAATAATGTCCTTCATTATTTTGAACAAGAAGCGACTCCAATCAACCTTAGCTTCAGAAGTGATGGCCATCATCACTTGGACATTTTCCTTTGTCAATCTATCGAAAGTGCCAGCCTTGACCATAATAGCCTTAGCAACAATGTCAGCGAGTACTTGGTACTCCATTTTCAGAACCTTCTTGAAACAAGAGGGAGAAAGTTCCTCTCCAGAAGCTGAGAATGAGGTAAGAGCAGTAGACATCTCCTCCTTAGTAATAACCGAACATTCAAAGTTACCTGAGAATGGAAGAAAGAATGTGGATACTAGAAGTGCAGCATCGATGGTTATGGATGCATCTACCTGAGAGTATGTGATCTTTCCATCCTCAATGGTTGCCTTTGCATAGAAGTCCAGGATGGTGGTCTTGTAAATGATTGCGGGTGCTTCCAGAAATTTTCGAAGACCAGATTTCTCAATGGTCTTGAACATTTTAACAAGGTTTTCATCCTTGATGGCTTAGTACTGATGCAAAGTTGACTTGATAAGCATTATGTGTATAAGCTCCAGCCATTTTCTGCAAGTGAAAATGATTCGAGGTAGATTGTGTAGTAGAGAGAAAGCAGTAGCAGTATGCAAGAATTTGTAATCGTAAAAGTGAAATGAAAGAGAAAGGAGGCGGTTAAATATTAAAATATACAGCCGTCAGTGAAAACATAGGGACACGTGTCAATATGTTTACGGTGAGATTTTGAAAAGTTAAAAGATGATTGTCAGATAAGCCAATGATTTTAAAAATTTTAAAATTCAATAAAAGGCAGGCTGTCCAAAGCGGTTACTAAAAAAAATTCAGAAGAGAATTTGTCGTTTTATGATAATATCTACTGAAAGTGATAAAGTACTGAAATATATCCAGCACTTTTGACAAAATCTAGTAGGCACATTGTTTTATCGAAAAGACAAATCTCTTTCTGTATATGACTAAGGAACAATCACAATTAAACAATGTTCCCCCTAAATTAATGCAAATAAACAAATATTAAATGCGAATATTAAAGATCAGAGGAAATAACAGATAACTGTTGAAATTTTTCCAATAGGAACACACAGAAGGTGAATAGTCAAGTGACTCTTCATCTAGCCCGAGGATGATTATAAATACCTGCAAAGACACAAACTAAATCATTTTAAACATTTAACAAATGGATAATGTAAGCAGTTCACCAGAGTCTGCTTCGGAGTCGGATAAAGCAAGTGAGTTCCAAAGACAGCTTGAGGCGTCTCGTAAGAAGATGTTTGAAGACATCGTTCTTAAAAGGATGAAGACTTGGAACAATCTTCTGGATCTGTAGACTGAATAATCAGTTAGATTATTCTATATTATAAGATTAAAGCTGCGGAATCATCCCTTTCACAAACCACGATCATGCGAAGAGAGGGGGATGATTTCAGTAAGTTCTAGTTAGGATTCCTTCTATAATTCTCAGTACTGTTGATATCAACAATTGTAATGCATATAATTTTATGAATGAAACAGTTCATTTTTCTAAACGTCTTGTTATATATTGTTTCTACTTAATGCATAAAAATCAGAAGATAGAAATCAGTAATTACGACAAATCAATTAAACCAAGAATATTACGAAAATAAGAAAACTTATTCTCAGGAAAATGTTTTGTAAAGATATCTGCTGCTTGTTGATCAGTAGGGACATATTCTCGACAAATGTCCTTCTTCTGCACTGGTCTCTAATAAAATGGTGTCTGATGTCAACGTGCTTCGTTCTGGAATGAAGTACTGGATTGTGTGTAATTTCTATGGCACTGGTATTGTCACAGAATATAGGTGATTCAGAGGCTTGAACTCCATAAGTCCTTAATTTGTTGTTGCATCCAAAGTAATTGAGAGTAGCAACTTCCAGCAGCAAGATATTCTGCTTCTTCAGTAGACGTGGTTATAGAAGTCTGCTTTTTACTAAACCAGGAGATCAACCTATCACCAAGAAAAATTGACAAAATCACTGGTGCTTTTTCTATCCAGTTTGCAACCTGCATAGTCAGCATCTGAATATCCAATAAGATTGAAATAAGAATCCTTGGGATACCATAGGCCAACATTTTGAGTAACCCTTTAAATATTTCAGAATTCGTTTAGCAGCAATAAAATGCGATTGCTTAGGTTTAGACTGAAATCTTGCACAGATACAAACATCAAACATAATATCAGGTCTATTGGCAGTAAGGTATAACAATGAGCCAATAAGACACGATACTGAGTTACCTTATCTGAAATTCCACTTTCATCTTTATCAAGCTTAGTAGATGAACTCATTGGAGTGGAAACAGCAGATCATGTTTCCATTCCAAACTTTTTCAGTAGTTCTTTTGTGTACTTAGCCTGATTTTTGAAGATTCCTGTATCGAGTTACTTAATCTGCAGTCCTAGGAAGAATGTCAATTCTCCCATCATGCTCGTTTTGAATTGTTCCTGCATTATCTTAGCAAACTTTTCACACAATTTGGGGTTAGTTGACCCAAAAGATAATGTTATCAACAAAAATATGCACTAATAGAATGCGCTTATTTTTAACTAATGTGAATAAAGTTTTGTCTACTGTGTTGATAGTAAAATCATGATTGACGAGAAATTGTGAGAGAATGTCATACCAAGCCCTAGGTGCCTCTTTCAAACCATACAAGGCTTTGTGTAATTTAAAAACATGATGTGGTAAGAAATGATCAATAAAACCTAGGGATTGTTCAACATAAACTTCTTCTAACAGCAGACCATTTAGGAATGCATTTTTTACATCCATCTGATAAACTTTGAAGTTCTTGAAAGCAGCAAAGGCTAAGAATATTCTGATTGCTTCAAGCCTTGCTACTGGTTCATAGGTCTCATCATAATTTATTCCTTATTCTTGTCTCAAACCTTGAGCCACCAGTCTTGCTTTATTTCTAACAACAGTACCTTCTTTATTTATTTTGTTTCTAAATACCCATCAAGTTCCAATAACTGCCTGATGAGATGGTCTAGGTACAAAAAACCATACTTCATTTCTTTTAAATTGATTCAGCTCTTCTTGCATAGCTTCAATCCAACTGGGATCCAGAAGAGTTTCTTCAATCTTCTTTGGTTCATCCTGAGAAATAAAAGTAGCATGCATATATTCATTTATCATTTGCCTTCTGGTTCTTAATGGAGCTGCTAGATTTCCAATAACCAAAGATGGAGGGTGTGATTTTCTCCAAATAAAATGGTTTAGAGGGATTTTTTCCTGATTTAATGGATTTGGATCATGCTCAGGTAAAGTAGTAGCAAGTTCTGGAATGTCAGCTGCTGGTTCTTGTACATCCTATGTCTGTACAATTTGTTCTACCATAGGAATGTCTGGTTCTGGATTTTGAGCATCTTTGACACTTGGTTCTGCATCATCTTAACTATCCAGTTCCAAATGAATTCTGTCTAATATGTTACTTAGATTTGACAAGTTAGAAATTTCAGGAGCACTGCTATCTTCATTGAAGACAACGTGAATAGATTCTTTAACATTAAGAGTTTTATTATTGAAAATTCTAAATGATTTGTTCACTGCTGAATATCCAAGAAAAAGTCCAACATCTGATTTTGAATCAAATGCTGATAAATAATTTTTACCATTATTATGGACAAAACATCTGCAACCAAACACATGAAAATATGATACATTAGGCTTACTCCCTTTTCATATCTCATATGGAGTCTGATTATGCCTCTTGTTGATCATGGTTCTGTTTTGTGTGCAACACGCTGTATTGATTGCTTCTGCCCAGAAGCGCTGAGAGATGTCTGCATCTGCTAGCATTGTTCTAGCAGCTTCTTTAAGAGTTCTGTTTATCCTCTTAGCTACTCCATTTTGTTGAGGCGTTCTGGCAGCTGAATATTCATGATGAATACCCTGTTCATCCAAGTATAACTCAAGAATTTTGTTAGTAAATTATGTGCCCTGATCACTTCTGATTTTAATGACAAACTGATTTTTCATTTTGAATCTTTTTCAGAAGCTTGATTAGAAGGCCACTGGTTTGATCTTTTCCAGCAAGAAAGATAACCCAAGTAAATCTAGAAAAATCATCAATAACAACATGAGTGTATTTCATTCCCCCTAAGCTCATGATAGGGATTGGACCAAACAAGTCCATATGCAATAATTCCAAACATCTTGATGTTGATTTACTACCTTTATTTTTAAAGTTATCTTGATGTTGATTTACTACCTTCTGAAACATCTTGATGCGGAACATACATGATTCTTAACGAAACTAATATCAGGTAGACCATCAACTATATTCTGCTTCTTGAGATTATTGATTGACTTGAAGTTAAGATGATTCAATCTCTTGTGCCATAGCCAATGTTTATCACTTAGAGAGACAACTAAACATGTAGGAACATTAACATGATCTTTGTTCCATGATACTTTGTAAGTGTTGCCTTCTCCTTTTCCAATTAAGACTATAGACTCATTAGCATTTTTATCTGTGCATGTGTGCTTCTTAAAAGCTACTAAGTAACCACTATCGCACAGTTGACTAATACTAATTAAATTGTAACAGAGATTTTCAACCAAGATTACATCATTTATAGTGATATTACCATGGATAATCTTACCCTTACCCACGGTTTTACCTTTTGAGTTGTCCCCAAAAGTTATCTTTGGTCGATTACAATTCATTATTTCTGAAAGTAGACTCTTTTTCACAGTCATATGTCTGGAACATCCACTGTCCAGATACCATGTAGAGCTGCTTATTTTGGCTTTCTTCTCTTGTTCCTGCAAGTACAAATTTTAGTAACTGGTATCCAATCTATTTGCGTCCAAGCCTTATCAGTCCTTTAGGAACCCACATTTGTACAATTCTAGGTGATTTTGTACTTCGAGTATCCCCAGAGGTGCGTGCAACATAAGGTCTATCATTGTTATTTCTAACAAAATGCATTTTAGGATGTTCTTCCCTTCTGTTTTTATTACTTGGTCTGTATCTCTTCAGAATTGGTCTACAATTATAGTACTGGTAGTTTCTAACATTCACAGAGGGTTGTCCTCCTAAGTTGAATTCTCTACTGGATCCAGCACTCTGATAGACTCTACTCTTAGGTTCAACATAACCCAGACCATAAAGTTTACTTCTGTTCGTTTGGTCTACAAACCTTTCAATTTGAACAAGTTGGTACTACTGGTTCATGTACCATACTAGATTTAACAAAGTGAATGTATTTCCCTTTGCTCATATCCAGTTTTGTCTTTGTACTTGTTTCAGAAGTGCTTTCAACATTACTGAATCCGAGACCACTCCTGTCTCCAGATTGCTTCTGTAATTTTTGCATCTTCTCTAATGAAACAGAAGACTTATTCCATGCATTCACCAGTACAGATAGCTTCTTATTTTCAGACATCATCGTCTGGTAATCCGAATTTACTCTGTCATTCTTCGTTCCCAATTTACTTATCTCAACTTCTAGATAACTGCAATTGTTTTCTTGCAAGCATCTGAACTTACTGATTTGATTTTTCAAGTTTTGATTTTCAATTTTAACTTCCTCGAATGACTGAGAAAGTCTTGAGTACTCTTCCACCATATCATGAAATGCTTTAAATAAATCATTTCGTGTAAATTCATCAGAATCAAAATCAAATACCTCTCCAGATGTCGAGGCTGATTCAATGTTCGCCATGAGACACTTGATTTCTTCTTCATCACTATCGCTGGAATGGCTATCTGAGTCAGAAGACTCAGAACTAGAATCCGCCCATTTAGATTTGCTTTCTTCAGCAATCATTGCTTTGCGGATGATGCGAACATGGTTGGTCAAGCCCTAAGGAAAGCATGGGACCCTTTAGAGTTTCCGGAGGGACCAATCACGAGGGGACGCCAGAAGAGGTTCAAAGAAGCATTGAATGGGCTTATGAACAATGAAGAAGGACTTACAAGCAAGGTGCAGAGTGCTGAAGGGTTTGTGATGCATGGGAGTAAGTTTGGGAGTCATAGGAACACCATTCAAGTGATGAACGAAGAAAATGGTCAGAATACTCCGCGCCCGAGCGGTAAAAAACTACCGCCCGAGTGCAAGACGTATTGTCCAAGAGGTGATTTCCAGAACACTCGGCGCCCGAGCGGTCACATTCTACCGCCCGAGCGCGAATAGTACAGAACCCTCGGCGCTCGATCGGTCAAATTCTACCGCTCAAGCGCGAGTCAAATTCGAGAAATTATTTGTTTCCTTGATTAGAGCCCTAATTAATTTGGCAACTAGATATTGTTATCTTTTGAGTATGTAAACATGATATGAACGAAAATTATGAACACAATTCAGATTATTATTGATATTTTATCAAAGTTTTAGAGTTTTTCTCTCAAAACATTCAAAGCTTTTATTTATTCTTCAAATCAAACTTATCAAAGTTTTTACTTTGTGGCGTTTGTCGATCGTTCTTGCACGGATTGTCAAGGGCTTGTTATTTGAAGGTTCGTCAAATTTCGGTTGTTTCTTTGTGATTATTTTTTGCTAAACTTGTCATAGTTTAGAGGTGAAAATCACGTATTGCTTGAATCAAAAGATCGGGACAACACGAATTCCTTGTTCGTTATTAAATTGAGGGCGCGATTCATATTTAATCGTGTTTGCTTTTGATTCGTACGTGGATTCATATCATTTGGTATCAGGAGCTTAGGTTCATTTAATTCAAGTAAGTTTATCTTGTTTTTAAATTTTTAGATCTGTGTTATTTCTTCATTCGTTTTCAGATATGCTTTCTGTTCTATCGTTCTTCTTATTTTTCATGAATCTGTGATTCTCGAAATTTTGTGATTTTTTTTTTTGGGATTTTCGAGTAGTACTCAGCCAAAAAAAATTACAAAAATTCCGAAAATTCACCATTATTTCTTTTTGATATATTGTTCTATTTTCTTTAAAGAGTATATATTCAAATTGCTTGTCTACACAGTCTAAGTGAGTCGATCACAATTGTTCACAAGTTGAACTTGATTGTTTGATATATATAAATACAAAGCTTGAGCACCCTTTCGAGAGAACTATCAAATTGGAGTGAAAACACTTTGAGTGCGAGCGTTATTTCTTTGGAGTGACTAGTGAGTATTTGTTGTGAGCAAAAAAAAAATAAGAAAGGAGAGATGAACGAATTTCTTTGGAGTGACCGTGAGCACTTGGGTGAGGAATATCTATTATTTCTACTAACATTTTCTTCCAGGTACAAATCTGAAATTAAAATGGAGAGGAAGGTAGGAGATAATTCGAACCAAGGGTTGTCTAAGGTTCAAATGGAGGCATTATTCGTTCATTTAATAGGATGATGAGAACCGAGTTGGAGCCTTTACATGAGAGGTTGGATAAACTTGAAGTTAGTACTAGTGGAGATAAATCTAAGTCTAAAAATTTGGGTAGAGGAGAAGATGAGGAATATGATTTGGGAGGAGACGAAGAAAGCCAAAATGAGAATTGGGGTAGGAATGGAAGAGGTAGAGGATTTGGGAGAGGAAGAAAAGAAGCTGTACGGGGTAGATATGATGGGAATAGGGAAGATGGTAACATGGGTAGTATTAAGATAAAAATTCCGTCGTTCCATGGGAAATCTGACTCGGAAGCATACCTAGAATGGGAAAAGAGGGTAGAGTTTGTGTTTGAATGTCACCACTACTCCGAACAAAAGAAGGTGAGGTTGGCGGTAGTTGAATTCCTAGACTATGCTCTCATTTGGTGGGATCAATTAGTGACCACTAGGAGGAGGTGTAATGAGAGACCCATTGAAACTTGGGATGAGATGAAGAGGGTCATGAGGAAGAGGTTTGTGCCCAATCACTACTATAGGAAGATGTTTAAGAGGCTCCAAACTTTGAGGCAAGGAGTTAAGAGTGTTGAGGACTACTATAAGGATATGAAAGTAGTCATGATTAGGGCAAATATTGAGGAGGATAGTGAGGTGACAATGGCACGTTTTCTTTGTGGTTTGAACAGGGAGATTCAAGATCAAGTGGAGCTTAGGCACTACTTGGATCTAGACGAGATGATGCAAATGGCCATAAAGGTGGAGCAACAACTCAAGAAGCGAGGACTTGGCCGCACCAATCAAACTGGGGGAGCATCATCTTCTTGGCGGCCAAATGTGGGGAAACGTGATGAAGGTAATTTGGTGGCCAAGCCCAAAGTAGACATTAAGCAGGAGGCACCTAAGCAAGGAGTGCAAGGTAAATCTGAAACTCCTCTTAATCGTTCTAGAGATACTAAATGTTTTAGGTGTCAAGGGTTGGGTCATATTGCTAGCCAATGTCCTAATAAGAGGGTGATTATTTTGAATGACTATGGTGAGTATGAGTCTCAAAGTGAGGGTGATGACGAGGGTGATGATGATGAGATGCCTGCGTTAGAGGATCCTGATGAGAGATATGGGGCAGTTGTAGGTGAAGCACTAGTGACTAGGCAGATCATGAGTGCCCAAGTCAAGGAGGAGGAGACTATCCAAAGGGAAAACTTGTTCCATACTAGATGTTTTGTGAATAGCAATGTTTGCAATCTTATCATAGATGGGGGAAGTTGCACCAATGTGGCTAGTAGTGAGATGGTGGAAAAGTTGGGTTTACCTACGTTAAAGCATCCTCAACCATATAGGCTTCAATGGTTGAATGATTGTGCGGAAGTGAAGGTGAACAAACAAGTGTTGGTGTCTTTTTCTATTGGGAAGTATGTGGATGAAGTCTTGTGTGATGTGGTGCCCATGCATGCTTGTCATATCTTGTTGGGTAGGCCGTGGCAATATGATAGGCGGGTGACACATGATGGGTTCAAGAATAAGTACTCATTTGTATTGAAGAAAGAATCCACTGTATTAATTCCTTTGTCCCCAAAGCAAGTGTTAGAGGACCAATTGAAAAAAAAAGAAGAAAGATGAGGCCGAAAAAAAGAGTGAACTAAAAAGTGAGGTTGCCTTTGAAAATAAAAATGAGATAGCTGAAAAAAAGAGTGATCAAAAGAGTGAGATAGCCATGCAAAACAAAAAAGAGAGGAAAGAAAATGAGAAGAAAGAGGCCAAGAAAAAAACATATATGGCCAAAAAAAGTGAGTTGAAACATATGCTGAACACACATGAACCACTTGTGTTGATTGTTTATAAGGAGATCCTCCTTAACACAAGTGATATAGCCGGGTCCCTTCCGAATATTGTTGTTTCACTTTTGCAGGAATATGATGATATATTTCCGGAGGAGCTACCTCAAGAACTACCACCATTGAGGGGGATTGAGCACCAAATCGATTTTGTACCCGGGAGTGCATTGCCAAATCGTCCAGCTTATAGGAGCAATCCGGAGGAGACTAAGGAGCTTCAACGGCAGGTAAGTGAGTTGTTAGATAGGAGGTTAGTGCGTGAGTCCATGTCTCCTTGTGATGTACCTGTTTTACTAGTTCCTAATAAAAATGGCTCATGGCGTATGTATGTAGATTGTAGAGCAATTAATAACATAACCATTAAGTATAGGCATCCCAAATCTAGGCTAGATGATATGTTAGATGAATTGCATGGTGCTTGTATCTTTAGCAAAATTGATTTGAAGAGTGGCTATCATCAAATTAGGATGAGGGAAGGTGATGAGTGGAAAATTGTTTTTAAAACCAAGTATGGATTATATGAGCAGATGGTCATGTCTTTTGGCTTAACTAACGCTCCTAGCACCTTTATGAGGTTAATGAACCATGTTTTGCGTGCATACATAGGAAAATTTGTTGTGGTTTACTTTGATGATATCCTAGTGTATAGCAAAAACTTGGATGAGCATGTTAAACACTTGAGACTTGTTCTAATCACAATAAGGGAAGAAAGTTTGTATGCTAACTTAAAGAAATGTGATTTTTGTACAAGCAAGCTTGTCTTTCTTGGTTTTGTGGTAAGTACGCAGGGAATACAAGTGGATGAAGACAAGGTAAGTGCTATTCGAGATTGACCAACGCCTACTACTGTTGGTCTAATCCGAATTTTTCATGGACTTGCAAGCTTCTATAGGAGGTTTGTTAAGGATTTTAGCACACTGACAGCACCGATGACGGCGGTGATCAAGAAGAACGTTCCATTCTATTGGGGCGAGTAGCAAGAGAAGTCCTTTAATATTATTAGGCAAAAATTAATTAATGCTCATTTACTTGTTTTGCCTGACTTTGCTAACACTTTTGAAATTGAATGTGATGCTTCAGGTGTAGGTGTTGGCGGAGTTTTGATGCAAGGAGGGCGGACAGTGGCGTACTTTAGTGAAAAGCTCAGTGGAGCAGCGCTGAACTATCTGACGTATGACAAGGAGTTGTACGCACTTGTGAGGACGCTAGAGACATGACAGCACTACTTGAGGCCTAGGGAGTTTGTGATTCATACGGATCATGAATCCTTAAAGCACCTTAAGGGGCAACAGAAGCTGAACAAGCGGCATGCCAAGTGGGTGGCATTCATAGAGACATTCCCCTACATAATCAAGTACAAACAAGGTAAGAAAAATGTAGTGGCCAACGCACTATCACGTAGGTACGTACTAATCTCTACCTTGGAGTCAAAAGTTTTGGGGTTGCCGAGGACAAAGAAGGGGAGTGATTCAATATTTGTTGTTGTTGATAGATTTTCGAAGATGGCACATTTTATTGCTTGTCACAAAACTAATGATGCATCTAACATTGCGGATCTGTTCTTTAGAGAAGTCGTTAGGTTGCATCGCATGCCTAGGACTATTGTTTCTGATCGTGATATTAAGTTTCTAAGTTATTTCTGGAAAACTTTATGGGCTAAACTTGGCACAAAATTTTTGTTTTCTACTACCTGTCATCCTCAAACGGATGGACAGACTGAAGTTGTCAATAGAACTTTAGGAACACTTTTGCGTGCTATACTTAAGAAGAACTTAAAGAATTGGGAAGATTGTTTGCCATTTGTTGAGTTTGCTTATAATCACTGCATGTATTCTACTACTAGTTATTTGCCATTTGAGATTGTGTATGGTTTTAATCATTTAACTTCGTTGGATTTGATGTCTTTGCCCGTGAGTGAAAGGTTAAACATAGATCGCAAAAAGAAGGCTGGATTTGTTAGGAGTTTGCATGAGAAGGTCAAGGCCAACATAGAAAAGAAGAATGAGCAATACACCAAGCAAGCCAACAAGGGGAAAAAGAAGATGGTGTTTGAAAATGGTGATTGGGTATGGCTATACTTGAGGAAGGAAAGATTTCCCGAGAAGAGACGTTCAAAACTATTACCTAGGGGCGATGGGCCATTTCAAATTCTAGAAAGGATCAATGACAACGCCTACAAACTCGACCTACCAGATGAGTATAATGTGAGTTCCACTTTCAATGTTAGTGATTTGTCGTTGTTTGATGTAGGTGATAAACAAGATTTGAGTACAAATTCTTTTCAATAAGGGGAGGATGATGCGAACATGGTTGGTCAAGCCCCAAGGAAAGCATGGGACCTTTTAGAGTTGCCGGAAGGACCAATCACGAGAGTACGTCAGAAGAGGTTCAAAAAAGCATTGAATTGGCTTATGAGCAATGAAGAAGGACTTACAAGCAAGGTGCAGAGTGCTGAAGAGTTTGTGATGCATGGGAGTAAGTTTGGGAGTCATAGGAACACCATTCAAGTGATGAACGAAGAAAATGGCCAGAATACTCCGCGCCCGAGCGGTAAAAAACTACCGCCCGAGCGCCAGACGTATTGTCCAAGAGGTGATTTCCAGAACACTCGACGCCCGAGCGGTCACATTCTACCGCCCGAGCGCGAAATAGTACAGAACCCTCGGTGCTCGAGCGGTCAAATTCTACTGCCCGAGCGCGAGTCATATTCGAGAAATTATTTGTTTCCTTGATTAGAGTCCTAATTATTTTGGCAACTAGATATTGTTATCTTTTGAGTATGTAAACATGATATGGACGAAAAGTATGAACACAATTCAGATTATTATAGATATTTTATCAAAGTTTTAGAGTTTTTCTCTCAAAACATTCAAAGCCTTGCTTTGTTCTTCAAATCAAACTTATTAAAGTTTTTACTTTGTGGCGTTTGTCGATCGTTCTTGAGCGGATTGTCAAGGGCTTGTTCTTTGAAGGTTCGTCAAATTTCGGTTGTTTCTTTGTGATTATTTGTTGCTAAACTTGTCATAGTTTAGAGGTGAAAATCACGTATTGCTTGAATCAAAAGATTGGGACAACACAAATTCCTTGTTCGTTATTAAATTGAAGGCGCGATTCATATTTAATCGTGTTTGCTTTTTATTCGTACGTGAATTATATCACGGCCTCTTCTAGATTTCTTATCATTTTTCTTGTACTCATTCTTTTTTGGTCATCCTTCTTAGGTTTCGGACAATCAGCAATAAAATGTCCAATTTTTCCACAGTTGAAGCATGCCATATCACCATATGGTGATTCCTTTTTGAAGTTTCGGTTTGGATTTTGGTATGCTCGGTGATTCTTCTTCATGAATCTTGAGAATTTCTTCACGAATAGAGACATTGCATCATTGCTGATTTGTTCAGCAGTCTTGTCAGATGTGATTTCAATAACAGCAGGTGGTACACTTGGAACAACTGTAGCAAAAGCAGTAGTAGTAGCTGCAAGAGCCTTGGTAGGTGGATTCAACAAGGGCTCTTCTCCACTTCTTACTTCCAATTCAAACTCATAGGCTTTTAAATCTGCAAACAAGTCATGTAGCTCTAACTTGTTCAGATCTTTTGAAACTCTCATAGCCAACACATTTTGAATTTGCTGAAGGTATTCTTGTCAAGTGTTTTGTAGAGAATATCCTTCGCAACATCGTCTAAATTTGCTTTCTTCTTGTCCTCGCTTGTCCATTCACTTCTATGCTTTTCAACCATTTTTGGTGCACCTTCAGTACCAGCAATACCTGTATTAGGCTTTATAATTTTCAAGGGACCATTTGTGATGACAAACCACTTGTCATCGTCTTGGGCTGCAAGATGAGCTTGCATCCTGATCTTCTAATCATCGAAATCCTCCTTTGAGAACATATGGACTTTGCTAAAATGTGCCATTTCTGTTGTTGTTTTTCAGAACAAGAATAACCCGCTCTGATACCAATTGTTGGGGAGGATCGATATAGAGTTTATAGAGGGGGTGAATAAACTCTTTTCTTTCTTAGATGTTTTTGCAAAGATGCTCGAATTCTATTAGAGATTATAGCTTATCTTGTTCGAATATATAACCAGCAGATCTCAATAACTTGTGCGGAAACGATCTGATAGTTTAAGGTGAAAACAATAAAACAGTAGGCAGTAGATATTGGTTGTTTCTGGAAATTCGAAGATGAAATCTTCTACGTCTCTCCTTCTTCTGTTTTCAGAAGGTTTCACTAAAAGAATTTGGTTTTTACAGTACAACTCTTGTACACACCCACTTCAGTAAGGCTTACCCTTCGCCTACTGAAACTCTTAGTTTCACGACACAAAATAATGAACACAACAAGGTTCTGGAAAAGACTCTTTTTCCAGATTACAAACTCTTCTAAAAAAGATATAGTAAAGTGAATAGCTTGTGAAGAGATGAAGAAACAACAACACAAAACAATCTCTAAAGATCCGATATTTTCTATAAAGAGTGTGCTGTTTTTCTGTATATTTGAGCTTGAAGATAAAAGTAGTTATTGATTGCTCAAAACAACATTGGATAGAGAATGTGTTCTTTGATAATAATAATCGTTGTTGTCTATATAGGATTGATCCTTTTATATGTAGAAAAATTACCTAGCGAAATAGGTAAAAGAAATTTTCATCCAAGATTTAAAAGTTGGTCTATTCTCAGTCTCGGTAAAGTCCATCTTGTTGCAATAGAAATGAACAAGAACAAATAAGTTTTAGCTAATGTAATAAAGATATTTATTATTGTTCCAAAAACCTTAACCTTGAATCCAACGTCTATAAACAAAACGGCTTCTTTGACTTGAGTGAATCAGCTTTATTACTGAAAAAGGGTCCTGCAGAAAGCTTCAGAATAATCAGTCTTTGTTTTATTCCAAAACTAGTAAGGTGTGTTAAATGACTTCGTACAACATTAAATGTTGTAATTAATATTAGTACTAGGTAAAGTAATGGTAACATTTAAGACTTGTATCGTTCAAAGGAAAGACGTTAATTCCCGCTTCTGCTTAATCTAAGTTCTGTTTTTGTTTTTAAAATCCGTTCAGTACTCGATAAGTACTGCTTCTGTTTAGCGGTACGAGTGCTTCTGCTATTTATGTTTTCTTCTGTTTTTACTATCACGGCCTATTAGTTTTGACTCTTATCACCACAATTAAAATAAGTCTAACAAATATCTAAAGATAAAAATAAACCTAATATTTCGAAAAAAAGGTCTGAACCAATTATAAAAAATAATAATCAAAATAAAGTTCTAGTATGTTGGAAATGCAGTAAAATAGGACATAAGACAAATAAGTGTTATGTAAAGAAAAAGATTAATAATCTTAATATAGACACTGATTTAAAAAAATCGTTAATAATATTCTTCTTAATAAAAATAAAATTTAAAACAAAAAAAACTTTTATATTAATATTATTGATGATGAAGTTTCTAAAGATTCTAATAATGAATTTGAAATATCAGAAACTAAAATTTGCGATCCATATTGTGATTGTGACACATGTCTCATAAATTTTATGGGATTAGAAATAAATGTTATATCATATGAAGAAACTTTCATTTTATATCTTATAGATCAAATAAAAGATCTTATAGGAAAAAAAGCTATATAACATTATTTAAATATGACAAATCAAAAGCCTGCTAGACTTGTACAAAATACAATACAAAAACACGGTTATATTCTTATAATAAAATATTAGAAAAAAAAAGAAAAAAAAGAGGAAAGAATACCTACTATTTCTGAATTAAAAGAGAAATAAATCTGAAATAAAATATTTTAAAAAAGAGTAAATACTCTTAGCATCAATAATACAAATATTTGGGAAAATGATTCTAATTCTGATGAAGAAGAAAAAATTGAAAAATATAATTTATCAAAAGAAGAAAATGAAATAAATTAAATGATATGGATCAATAAAATTGATCAAATTATTTCTCAAAAGTGGTACTCAAAAGTAACACTTATTATTAATGAAAAATTTACAATTACTATAGAGCACTTCTTCATATATGAGCTGATGTAAATTGTATTAATGAAAGAATTGTTCCATCTAAATATTATTAAAAAAACTACTCAGTTTATAACAGCTGCTAATAAATAACATCTTATAGTTAATTACAAATTTCCTGATGTGGTATATGTAATTCAGGAATTTCCTTAAATATTATATTTATTCTTATTAAAAATATTTATACCCCTGTTATTTTAGGAAGACCATTTTTTCAAATGTTATTTCCTATCATTAAAATTATTGAAAGATGCTTATATACAAATATTAAAGGAAATGATTTGTTCTTTATATTTACAACAGTGTTCAGGACAAAATCTATTAATATTTTACAAAATATATTCATTAACAAAGAAAATTTTATTAATTCATGAAAAGATGAATTATTTTTAAAAATATTAAAGAAAAGCTTAATTCTGAAAACAAAAAATAAAGAAAAAATAAAAAATTATTTCAGAACAAATATCTAAGGAAATTTGTGCAGAAGTTTCTATTGCCTTTTGGAATAGGAAAAAACATCAAGTTAGGCTTCCTTATACAAATGATTTTTCTGATGGAAAAATTCCTACTAAAACAAGGCCAATTGATATGAGGCCTAGACTTCTAAATTATTGTAAAGATGAAATTGATGGTCTTCTTAAAAATAACTATTAGACCTAGTAAAAGTCTTTGGAGTTGTCCAGTATTTTATGTTGAAAATGCTACTGAATTAGAAAAAAGGATCTCCTAAACTTGTTATAAATTATAAACAACTAAATAAAGTATTAAAATGCATAAAACATCCATTACCAAATAAGATAAATTCATTAAATAGATTATTTAAAGAGAAAATATTTTCATCTTCTTATTTGAAATCAAGTTTTTATCAAATTCGTCTAAAAGAAGAAAATAAATATAATACAGCTTTTACAGTTCCATTTGGATATTATGAATGGAATGTTATGTCGTTTGGATTTAAAAAATGCTCCAATGGAGTTTCAAAATAAAATGAATGAAATTTATAATCCTTTTATGGATTATATCATTATTTATATAGATGATTTTCTTATTTATTATGATAATTGTAGGACCGAGCGCTTGCCGCTTTACTAAAAGCTATAACTAGTAGTAATAGTGCAACTCAGATCTTTTAAACCGCACATCAGCTCAAGCACCACGGTTCAATCGCTCTATCAAGCAGGGACAATTATCACACCCAACAATCTCCCTCCCAATAATTGTACTCATTGCAATCAATGAGAATCGAACCCATGACCTTGGCTCCGATACCAATTGTAGGACTGAGCGCTTGCCGCCTTACCAAAAGTTATATCTGGTAGTAATGGTGCAACTCAAATCTTTTAGACCGCATCAACAGCTCAAACACCACAATTCGATTGCTCTACCAAGCATGGACAATTATTGCACATATCAATAACATTGAACAACATTTCAAACATCTAAATATATTCATTCAAGCTACTAAAAGAGCTGAATTAACATATAATGCTAAAAAGGTAAAAAAAATTTCAAACTAAAATAAAAATTTTAGGACATTATATTGAAAATGGAATAATGATTCTTATAGAAAGAACAATTACTTTAGGTGATAAATTTCCTGATAAAATTATTTATCTAAATCAATTACAAAGAGTTATTGGCAGTCTTAATTATATAAGAGATTTTTACAAAGACTTAGCTCAATATTGTAAATTAATATTTCAAATGTTGAAGAAAAATTCTCAACCATAGACTCAGAGTCATACTCTTACTATACTAAAAATAAAAGAAAGAGCTAACGAGCTCTCTTGTTTAACTATTGCTAATCCTTAAACATTTAAAATAGTTGAAACAGATGCCTCTGAAATTGGATATGGAGGAATTTTAAAACAAAAAATGAATGATGAATTTAAAGAGATTCGTTAGAATATAAATCAGGAATATGGAATAACACTCAAAAGAATTATTGCACAATTAAAAAAGAACTACTTTCTATTGTTAAATGTATCACTAAATTTGAGGTTGATCTTTTAAATAATTTTTTTTATTAAGAGTTGATTGTAAAATTGCGAAAAAAATTCTTTTAAAAGATGTTAAAATAATAACATCTAAATAAATTTTTGTTAGATGGTAAGCTACATTAGTATACTTTGACTTTGATATTATACATATTTTTGAAAAATCTAGTTATTTACCAGATTTTCTAACCAAATAATTTTTACAGGGATCCAACTTAGAAAACAGACTTAAAAAGACAAGTAATGGGGAAAAACCCATGAATAAACCTATGACCAATAAAAGGGTGAATACAAATAAGGATAATATTCCTTGGACAGAGGATAAATTTGATCATATCAATGAATTTGCAGATGATAACATTGCATATGATATTCGATATACCATGATGCGATATTTGTATTAAAAGGTTCTAAATAAAAACTTAAATATCCTTATATATTATCAATTTATATAAATTGATATCATGTTGATAATGATCTAGGTCTATTTCTTATTTATATAGTTCAAAGCTATTTAAATAAATATTTATAGCCAATCTAGATATTATTTTGAATTCATTCTAATAGAAACTGGATATGTTGAAATTCAACAAATGGATAGATCTAGATATTATGCATTCTCTAAAATGATAATTAAAAAGGTAATATCAGTCGCCAATTGGGGTTTTCCATTAGGAGAAACCCGTCATATGAATACTTTTCAGGTTATGCATAATATACTGTTAGACTTAATTTAATTGTGGTGATGAGAGTCAAAATCAGTAGGCCGTGATAGTAAAATCAGAAGACAGTATAATTAGCAGAAGCTCTCGTATAGCTTAAACAGAAGCAGTACTTTTCAAGTACTTAACGGCTTATATAAAGTAGAATCATAACTTAGAAAAGCAGAAGCAGAACTTAGCTTAAACAATAAGAACTTAACGTCTTTTGTTTGATAGTTACAAATCTTAAATGTTACCATTACTTTACCTAGTACTAGTATTAATTACACCATTAATGTTGTACGAAGATATTTAACGCTCCTTACTAGTTTTTGTATGAAACAAAGACTGATTATTGTGAAGCTTTATGCAGGACCCTTTTTAGGTGATAATTAAGCTGATTTACTTAGAGTCAAAGAAGCCGTTTTGTTTATAGACGTTGAATTCAAAGCTTTCTATATATAAGGATCAACCCTAGATAGAAAACCTTATCACTTTCAAAGAACACATTCTATATCCAACATTGTTTTGAGCAAATCAAAGAACTACTTTATATCTTCAAGCTCAACATAGGGAAAAGCAGCACACTCGTTATAGCAATTATCTGATCTTCTGAGATCATATTGTGCTGCTATTTCGTTATCTCTTCACAAGCAATTCACTTTACTACATCTTATTGAGAAGAGTCTGTAATCTGGAAAATAGTCTTTTCCAGAACTTTGTTGTGTTCGTACTATTATGTTGCGAAACTAAGAGTTTTAGTAGGCTAAGGGTAATTCCTACTGAAGTTGGTGTGTACAAGAGTTGTAATGTAATAACCAAAGTCTTTTAGTGATACCTTCTGGAAATAGAAGAAGGGGAGACGTAGAAGATTTCATCTTCGAACTTCCAGAAACAACCACAATCTACTGCCTACTGTCACCCTCATATCATCATATCATTTCCGCACTCATTATTGTGATCTGCTGGATATTTATTTGAACAAGATAAGCTATAATCTCTAACATGATTCTAGCTCCCTTTGCAAAAACATCCAACAAAGGAACGAGTTTATTCACTCCCTCCTCTAAACTCTATTTCGATCCCCAACAAAAAACATTCATGGTAGATTAAAATCCAATTAAAAGATAATAATCAATTTTTACCAACTTGGTTTAAATATTTTTTTAATAGAGTTTAATTCCTATCATATTACCTTGAAATGTTAACATTTCAAGAAAATTTCAACAAGCTAATATTCAACTTGAAGGACTTCCTGCTATATTAAAATTTTCAATTAATTATAATGTTCCACGTATCATTAAATAGGAATATGTCTACAAGATCAAGTCAGAGAAAAATGTTAATTAAAATTCACTCATTCTATTCTCATTCAAATATTTTAATTAAATTATGCGGAAAAGAGGATTTCTTCGCAGAAAGAAAATCTTATGATCGCCATGGCATAATTGTAGTAGGACCTACAAAAGAAGTAATGAAGAATTTAAATTCAGACACTCCTACGCATACCACACTCTTAAAAGATCTTTTTCAACACATGGATAAAAGACTGATGGGATCGGTTCTAGGCACCTGCGAGTGTATTTCAAATACGATATTCTCAATGAGTTGCAATAACTTCTATGCATCCCCTTCTACCACCTCGGGTAAGATCACCTAAAAGATTTTGATTTATACAACACCTTGTATAGACCCACTCAGCTTAGGACTTACGCTACTGTCTAACTTAACTCCTAGTCTATACTGAAGGCAGCACCTTTCTAGCCAACACTTATTTAACGTCTATGTGTCAAAGACTACATACACAAGTTTTGCGTCTTTGTGCAAGACTCACTCAGCTTTTCAATATGCTCTATTCTCTGTGAATATGTGAGTGATGGTGTTTTCGTATGTGAGAACTGATATATGAATATAACAAGAAAGTGTTCTCACACACTGATGAGATTGAGCTTATAATCTAAGCCGATAACACGTTGAAGTGTTTCCTCAAATCTGGGCTAGTTATTTCTTGTATGCTGATATGCACACTTGTTTTTCGACACCCTTTTATTTCCACACACTTCCTTTATGTTCTTCACACACTTCCTTACATTTGTTGATGGCCTTGATCTTGTATTTATAGAGGCAATGTGACTGTACATCAAGACTCATCAAATATGTTCATTGCAGTTTGAATATGTTCCTCGAAATTTGTGTCTTGTACTATCTGACAGCCATTCTGGAACGTATTGACTTTAAGTTCTGCTACAACGTTCATTATTGTCCTTTGATCGTACAATTGATTTTATACCGTTGTGCACAGCTGGATTCCACTTAAATAAGCTTGTCGTGTTTTGCAAACTGGTCGGCTCCTAACTGTTGCTCTGAACTTGTCTTGAACTGGTGTGCTGAAATCAGTTGACCCCATCAGCTGAACTAATTTCACTAATTCAGTTGAGATGGTCAGTTGGCCTCTTCATCAGTTGAACTCTTCATCAGCTGGCTGGGCTTCTGTTAGACTTAATTTAATTGTGGTGATGAAAGTCAAAACCAATAGCCTGTGATAGCTAAATCAGAAGACAGTGTAATAAGCAGAAGCTCACGTATCGCTTAAACAGAAGTAGTACTTTTCGAGTACTTAACGGCTTATATAAAGCAGAATCAGAACTTAGAAAAGCAGAAGCAAAACTTAGCTTAAACAAGAAGAACTTAACGTCTTTTGTTTGATAGTTACAAGTCTTAAATGTTACCGTTACTTTACCTAGTATTAGTTGCACCATTAATGCTGTACGAAGACATTTAACGATCCTTACTAGTTTTGATATGAAACAAAGACTGATTATTCTGAAGCTTTCTGCAGGACCATTTTTCGGTGATAAAGATGATTTACTCAGAGTCAAAGAAGCCGTTTTGTTTATAGACGTTGGATTCAAGATTTCTAAATATAAGGATCAACTCTATATAGAAAACAATGCTTATCATTTTCAAAGAACACATTCTATATCCAACATTGTTTTGAGTAATCAAGAACTACTACTTATCTTCAAGTTCAACATATGGAATAGCAGCACACTCGTTATAGCAATTATCTGATCTTCTGAGATCATATTGTGCTGCTGTTTCGTTATCTCTTCACAAGCTATTCATTTTACTACATCTTATTGAGAAGTGAAACGTCTGCTTAATCATTTTCTCAAAACGTGCTAATTTTTTTTTTCAAACCTCACATAGCATTCGGCCGAATCATAAAATATTTTTGACACCATTTTAAAAGTAAAACAACCAACTATTTTATCAACCCAAAAGCATTATTTGAAAATTATATCCATATTCGTATTCGTATTCATATTCATATTCATATTCATATCAATATTCGTATCCAAATTCATATTCATATTCATATTCATGTTCGTGTTTGTTGAATTCAGATCGTGATTGTGACTCGTATTCTTGATTGTATTGGGCGATAGATGCATCTACAGGAAACCACAGTATTTGGCGGCGGGGGACACCAGCGACACTCTCACCGGTCAGCTGGGCCCTGACCAACATAATAACATATTCGTATTCGTATTCGTATTCAAGGAAACACGATCTTCGGGCTCCCACTGGGACCATAACCCTCATGATATTTCCAACATATTTAGTCACAATCCCTTCACGTCCTTCAACATTTCGTATTTCCATCACTTAATAAAAACATGCATATAATATCATTTTATTTTTAAACCAAGCATGCAACATATCTTTTAAATGTCTAATTTAAATCATAAAATTCATAAACATTTAAAAATCATAAATTAACATATTAAAATTATAAATATCCATAAACATTTTAAAATAAACATTTTTAACAGATTAAAAATATGTAAACATTTAAAATAAACGTTTGAACGTATAAAAATCATAAAAAGCCATACACGTTTCAAAATAAACATTTTAACATCATAAACGTTTAAAATAAATATTTAAAGCATAAACATTTAAAATAAAAGTTTTAACATATTAAATCATAAAACATTTAAACATATTAACATTTTAAAAATCCATAAACATTTAAAATTGACATATTAACATATAAAAATTCCATAAACATCCATAACTATTGAAAATAATCATATTAGCACATAAAACGGCATTCAAGACACTGCCATGACGTTTACTAATTTCTAGGTGTAAAAAGACCGTTTTACTCATAGACGTAAAATTTCACGTTTTTGAAATTTTTTTAATTTCATTGACTCTAACATGTCCCAAATAATTATTTAAGCTTACAGGAATTTTCTCATATTTTTATTTAGCTTAAAACGAGGACTTTTAAATTAATCTTTAAATAAGAAGTATTAATGCGTTTTAATCTGGAATTAAACCAAAACTTAATATAAAATTCCCAAATTAAAAACTTAGACTTTTAATAATTATTTAAGCTTAAACCTAATTTTCATAATTTTATTAAACTTAAAACTAGGATTTTCAATTAATTCCTTAATTGGCGTTTCGTGAGGCGATTAAATCCCGGATAAATCAAAAACTCGTTATTTTGAACACAAACTTTAAACATAGCATTTTTATTATTTATTATGCCCTTTCAAGTCATGAGCCACCCCCGTGGAACCATGGATTCAATTTTAGTTCTTAAAATCTTGAAATTGACCCCTTAACGAACACACCGAGCCATCTGCTAATTTACTCGAGCCACGCCTGAGCCACCTTGAGCCAAAACCTAGCCAACCCATCTAGGGACCCCACTGACCAAGCCCAACCCGAAAAACCAGCCCTGGCCCGATCAAAAACCTTCTGGAACTCACCCAAAATCTGCATGTGCGTTGTGTGAGACTCCTAAACACATAAGGACTCCTAGCCAACCTAGGACACCTCAAGCCGAGCCACCATCAAGCCCAACTGTCTCTGAACATCCCTGGACCACGCCCCTGAAATCGAAGACACAACATAAGCTGCAGCAACACAGCCGAGGAGACCCACTTGACAAAGACCCTTGTTTTCTTGCTGAGCCACCTAACCCATGAGCCAGCCCTTGAACCAGACCCTCATGCACCCTCTTAGGACCTAAGGACCTAACCTCGCCCAATCCCTGAGCCCTGGACCGAGCCCCTCAACCCCTGGAAGCCTGCACACTTCTGCACAAGGCTTGAAGAATACTCGGGTAGGAGTCCTTGATGGAAAGGACTCCTCCCAGCCCACTTTCTGGAGTCCTAGCATGGCTAGGACTTTTCCCTAGACTTAACCAAGTCCCTGGCTAGCCCTGCCTCCAAGCCAAGGCCAAGCCCTCCCCTTATCCATGAACCCGATGCCATAAACCCTTGACAGCAACAAAATCGATTCCAGCATGTGCTAATGGTGCCGTGAGTTTGGGGTAATTAGGACCTTTAAACATCGATTAAAAACAACTCTTGATCCTAACCTTACATCATGGCAGCCCCTTACAGGTGTAGAACAATTTATTGGATGCAAAGTCATGAGTTTAACACCTATGAGCAATAATCCGAAAATAAAGCAAAATAACTTCATGTTTTTCATACACACAATATTTAAAAACGATATTACGACATGATGGATGAGAAAAGGAGATGTATGACGTGTATTTGCATTTTAAACGCACGATTATACGTTGGCGATGAAGAATGACGACGAGGAGGGCCTATACTTGTTTTCCCTTGAAGCTTTCCGAAGATTTCTCTTCAAATATTGAGTGTGTGTGTGCCGTGTGGTTGAAGGGTTCTGGGAGAACAGAATTCAGAAAAGGAGGCGTGTACTTCATGTAGGGTTTTGGGGTGATTAATATATTATATATATTAATCAATTCTCTAAGCAAGGCTTTAGGCCCATTAGGTAGGTAAATAGGCCCATTAAAGCTTAATTAGACTTTAATTAAAATATTAAAATAGTTTTGATAAAATAAGTTTGTGAATTTAATAGCCGGGTTATTAAAAAATTAGTATTTTTGTTGAAAAATCAACACCAATAAAATTTACATCCCGGCGTATAAAATCATCTCAAAAACTCATATTTTAAAAAATAAAAAAAGCATCACCCCTACTTTAAATAATTAAAAACAATTATTTAATAAAAATATTTTACGTTTTTCAGCCCGCGGTCTCCGTTCTTCGATCGCAACTTGAATATTCCTTTAAAAATACATTTTTATGCAACAATGTAGAAAAATATATTTTAAACATGTCAATATGCACAACATAATTAATTAATGTAATTAAATCATTTAATTAAAATACAAGGAAATTTAATAATCGCATGCATGTGGTTCGCGTGGACCTTTAAATTTTCGGTGCGTTACAAGAATAGTCTGTAATTTGGAAAAGAGTCTTTTCCATAACTTTGTTATGTTCGTTCTATTGTGTTGTGAAACTAAGAGTTTCAGCAGGCTAAGGGTAAGTCCTACTGAAGTGGGTGTGTACAAGAGTTGTACTATAAAAACCAAAGTTTTTTAGTGTTACCTTCTGAAACAGAAGAAGGGGAGACGTAGAAAATTTCATCTTCGAACTTCCAGAAACAACCATTGTCTACTGCCTACTGTTTTATTGTTTTCACCTCATACCATCAGATTGTTTCCACACTTATTATTGTGATCTGCTGGATATTTATTCGAAAAAGATAAGCTATAATTTCTAACAGGATTCTAGCACCCTTTGCAAAAACATCCAACAAATGAACAAGTTTATTCACCCCCCCTCTAAACTCTATATCGATCCCCAACAGCTTCTGAAGGTCTTTTGCTGAATTACCTATCAACTGAACTGGTCTTTGATATTTCAGTTGGACTGGTTCAGTTCGGTCAATCAGTTGGTACTTTCAGTTTGCGTCTCAATAGTTTCAGTTTTGGCTCGATAACTTTCTGCGCACTTAGGTAAATTCGTTAGAAAAAAAAACAAGTTTTATTAACATCAAAATCAAGATTGTGATTATGAAATGTTCCAACAAAGACAATTTCTTACATGTGGACAAAAGGTTTTGGAAATATATCTCAACTCTCCTCTCAATCTTCCTCTTCTAAAGGAAAAGACAAAATTATTGAAGACACTAACATGGTTAATCAAACTCAAGATGCACAAGATCCACATGAAGATGAAGATTTGTTTCGAAATATAATAGGAGATAGACCTTTTAGATCATTATCAACAGGACAACAAAATATATATTATGAGAGTTTATAAAGATATTTAAGTTCTTCTTTAGAACTTTTTAATGCAAATATTGCATCATGATAATTTGAATATCATATGTAATGTTATCATCTGCAAATTCAGTTATACGATCAAATTTATCATCTGTCAAATGAATATTATCCTTATATGTATTCGCCTTTTTATTGTTCATGGGTTTTTCCCCATTGCTTGTCTTTTTAAGATTAGTTTTCCAAGTTGGATCCTTGTAAATATTCTCTGGTTTTCAAAGTCAAAGCATGCTAATATAGCTTGCTATCTAGCAAAAATTTGTTTAGATGCTATTATTTTAACATCTTTTAAAAGAATATCTTTTGCAGATTTATAGTCAACTCTTAATAGAAGTTTTTTATTTAAAAGATCATCCTCAAATTTAGTGATATGTTTAACAATAGAAAATAGTTCTTTTTAACTATGAAATAATTCTTTTGAAGTATTATTCCATTATCTTTATATATAATCTAAAAAGAAGATTCATCATTCATTTTTTGTTTTAAAATTCCTCTATATCCAATTTCATAGACATCTATTTCAACTATTTTAAATGCTTCAGGATTAGCAATAGTTAAACAAGGAAGTTCTTTAACTCTTTTTTTATTTTTTGTATAATAAGAGTATGACTATGAATCCATAGTTGAAGATTTTTCTTCAACATTTGAAATAATAATTTACAATCTTGAGCAAAGTCTTTGTAAAAACCTTTTATATAATTAAGGATGTCAAGAAATCTTTGTAAATGATTTAGATCAGTAATGTATCCGAAAATTTATCAGCAAAAATAATTGCTCTTTCTATATGAATCATTATTCCATTTTCAATATAATGTCCTAAAAAATTTTATTTTAGTCTGAATTTTTTTTACCTTTTCAGCATTAACTGCTAATCCAACTCTTTTAGTAGTTTGAATAAATTTATTTAGATGTTTGAAATGTTGTTCAATATTATTAGAATAAATAAGAACAACATCTACATAAATAATAATATAATCCATATAAGGATTAGAAATTCCATTCATAATATTTTGAAACTCCATTGGAACATTTTTAATCAAAATGACATAAAATTCCATTCATAATGTCCAAATGGAACTGTAAAAATTTTTTTTATATTTATCTTCTTCTTTTAGAAGATTTTGATAAAACCCTATTTCAAATTTAAAGATGAAAATATTTTTCTTCTAAATAATATATTTAGTAAATCTATCTTATTTGGTAATGAATGTTTTATCCATTTTAATTTTTTATTTAATGGTTTATAATTTATAACAAGTCTAGGAGATCCTCATTCTAATTCATAAGCATTTTCAACATAAAATGGTGGACAACTCCAATGACTTTTACTAGGTCTAATTAATTCATTTTTAAGAAGACTATCAATTTTTTATTTACAATAATTTATCAGTCTAGGTCTCATAGTAATTTTCCTTGCTTTAGTAGGAATTTTTTCATCAGAAAAAACATCTGTATCAGGAAGACTAACTTGATGCTTTTTCCTATTCCAAAAAATCATTAAGAACTTCTGCACAATTTTCCTTAGATATTTGCTCTGAAATAATTTTAATTTTCTTGAATTTTTTCAGAATTAATCTTTTCTTTAATATTTTTAAAAAGAATTTCATCTTTTAATAAATTAACAAAATGTTCTTTGTTAGTGACTTTTTTTTTTTGTAAAATATTAATATATTTTGTTTTAGGCGTTGTTGTAAATAGAAAGAACAAATCATTTCTGTTATGGATCGATATGAAGTTTAGAGGGGGGTGAATAAACTATTTTCCTTTGACGGTCGTTTTTGCAAAGGGATGCTAGAATCTTGTTAGTGATTATAGCAAATCTTGTTCAAGTGTATAACCAGCAGACCACAATATAGTGCGAAAACGATATGATGGTTTAAGGGTGTATAATGATAAAACAGTAAGTAGTATACAATGATTGTTTATGGAAGTTCGAAGATGAAATCTTCTACGTCTCACCTTCTTCTGTTTCCAAAAGGTATCACTAAAAGACTTTTGTTTTTACAGTACAACACTTGTACACACTCACTTCAGTAGGACTTATCCTTTGCCTATTGAAACTCTTAGTTTCTCAGCACAATAAAACCAATACAACAAGGTTCTGGAAAAGACTCTTTTCTAGTTTACAAACTCTTCTCAAATATGTAATAACTGCGATAATGATTGTAGAGAGAGTAATAAACAGTCAGCACAATATGATCTCAAAAGATCAGATAACTATTATGAAGCGTGTGCTGTTTTCTGTATATTGAGCTTTAAAGATGATAAGAAAATCTGAGTGCTCAAATCAACGTTCGTATGTTAGAGAATAAGCTCGTAGTTTTTGGTAACCTCTAAACGTCGTTGATCTCGTGTATTTATAGGAGTCTTGAATCCAACGTCTATAAACAAAAACGACTTCTTTGACTTCTGATAAAATCAGCTTATTGCCTAAAAGGGTTCCTGCAAAAAGGCTTCAAAACAATCAGTCTTGTTTTATACCAAAATGGGTAAGGCATATTAAATGACTTTGTTCAGCATTAATGAAGCATTTAATACTTGTACTTGGTAGAGTAACGGTAACATTTAATATAAGATCGATTGGTTCTGATTCAGTAAAAGTCAAGTTCTGCTTCTGTTTCTCTAAGCGGATAAGTACTCGAAGAGTACTGTTTTTGTAAAAGCGATAGGGGGAGTACTGGTTTTATACTAACTACTGCTTTAAACTATCTTCAGGTTTTTATTCACGCGATCTACTGGTTTTGACTATCATCACTATAATTAAATTAAGTATATCAATTTCCTTTAATATTTGTATATAAACCTTTTTTATTAATTTTATTGATAGGAAATAACATTTGAAAATATGTTTTTCCTAATATAACAATGGTATAAATATTTTTTAATAAGAATAAATATAGTATTTTAGAAAATTCCTGAATTACATATTGTCATATAAGACAATTTGTAATTAACTATAAGCGGTTGCTTATTAGCAGCTGTTATAAATTGAGTAGTTTTTTATAATATTTAGATGGAACAGTTCATTCTCTAATACAATTTACATCAACTCTTGTAACAATGAGTGCTTCTATAGTAATTGTAAATTTTTTAATAATAATAAATGTTACTTTTGAGTACAGGTTTTGAGAAATAATTTGATCAATTTTGTTGATCCATATCATTTGATTTATTTCATTTTCTTCTTTTGAAAAATTATCTTTTTCACTTTTTTCTTCTTCTGCATCATAAATAAAATCATTTTCCCAAATATGTTTATATTGATGTTAAGACTATTTACTCTTTCTTTTAAATATTTTATTTCAGATTTTACCTGATATATTTCACCTTTTAATTCCGAAGTAATAGGTTCTATTTCCTTTTGTTTTGCTTTTTCTAATATTTTATTATAAGAATATAATTCGTGATCTTGTATTGTATTTTGTACAAGTCTAGTAGGCTTTTTGATGCGATTCTTTAAACACGAAAAACAAACGCGCTCAAAAACAGAGTCACGCCCTCAATTCGATGAAACAAAAAGCGTCGTGTTGTCCCAATTTTAAAATAATGCAAATATGGCACGTGTGAAAATCCTGTCAAGCATCCACATAATAAAAATACATAGTATGAAAATATCCCAAAATCGCTCCATCTCAAAAACATGATGTGTGGAAAATACAGTCCTCGGGTTCGCGTGCGCACAACCAACTCTGTCCACTCAATCTTCGGCACCTCCAATCTCTTGATCAATAGGCTCACCTACATCATTCACACACCTGTAATGTTATAGCAAGTACATATGCATAGAAGACAACAGTGAAAAGTACCGTAAAAAAATACATTTCATGATCATTAAAGCGTAAACGTAAACATAATAAAGCATACGTGTCAAAGCATGTCTCAACATATCATCATATACGTGTTCATTTATTTTAATTGAATTCCGTTCGTTAGTTGTGACTTTCATATCAGCTCTATTCGATGGACCATCTACGTATAACCATGGTACCTAACGGCAGAGACATCATATTCATGCGTTTAACATAATCCTCGATGTTCATAATTTATAATATTTTTGTTTTACAAAGGAAAATAAACATATTCATAGTTCATCAATAAAAAGATTCGAAATAACATCAAATTAAGGATTATTACAAAAAGAAACAATTAAAGTTTCAAAACTGGTATTTGAAATTCAGCGATTCATAAGTTGTCGTATTGTTGTGAGACTGTCTAATTTGAAGTTGTTCATATTCATTGTCGTACATCTTCAAAGTTGCAAATTAAAAAAAAAAAAAGAATCCAAAGAATTTATGAATTCGTCTTAAGATTTTATGCTGTGATTTCTCTGAGAATATCTTTATTGGATCTGCAACCTGAAGACAACGAAACTCAGAAAGATATGTTATCAAATTTGAAGTCGATGCAAGAGAAATCTATTTTCCCTTAAGACGAATTTTCCCCACACATGATGCTCAAAGATATGAAAATCGTCTTCAATGATACAAAGACTTCCAATTTATGATAGTAGCACTATAAATGACAAGTTTCATAACCATAAAATGAAGCAAACTCCTTCTTGAAAAGAAATAAGAAGAAGAAGTTCAAAATGAATGCAAAATGCTCTTCTTTTGTTTGATAATCTCAAAGTTGGTGTTATTTTGCCTCTCATTTTGTTAATTCATTCAGATGGATTGATATATAAATCACAAATCTAAAAAATGTGACTAAGAGACAACTTCTGGTGATAATGATCCATGAAAACTCGTAACTCTTGGTAAACAACGTCTCCCTCTCTGTCCTGGAATTTTCAAGGTAGCAAGGGCAGTGTTGCGCCTCTTTACATGTGCTTCAACACCTTCTTTGCTACTTGGGAAATTTTCTTGTTGCTTTTAAGGCGCACATTAAACGTTTTTGTTTGGTCAAGTTTTCTTTATCTTTTATTTTGCTTTATTTATATTCATTAAGCTCAAACTTTCCAACATCAACTCACAATTTTTATTTACCTACAAATTTTTTTCTTGTTTACCTACTAACTTATTTATAATTTCACACATTAATCACCATAAACTCTATATATGATGTTCATAAAAATGTTTACATACATTTGAAAGAGTTATTATCATCTAATAAGTCAACCTTAATTCAAAAGAATCAACACAAATGTTGATTAAAAAAAAAAAACACAATTTATACCTCAAACAAACACAAAATTCATACATCCGTGTGTCAACACCGATAACAAAATTTTGTCCAAACTCAAAAAAAAAGTTAACAAAACACAAGTACGTAATGTATTATATATGCCTACATTTAGATAAAAAAAAAAAAAAAAAGTCAATAAAGAGAATCTTACAAATCTACGTGTCTGGCAGCATAAAAAAGATCATAATTTCATAAGTTACAATAAAATCTAAATATTCTTAATTAAACAGAGTGCATCCGTGCCTTTTTCAGCGGAGTACTCATCAACAGCTGGAGTTATTTGATCATTATATTTGTTAGCCGAAGCAATACAAGCTAGGGTAGCAACTTCTAGGTAGAGATCTTGATCGCTTTTTTAAAAAAAAAAATAAAAATTTCTTGATCGTTCATGTTTTGTGTTGCTTGATGTATCTAAAATATGCCTCTTAGTAGAAGATTTTGAAGTCAAGGGCACTTCTTCACCAACATGAAAACCTAAAGAGATATTTGCATTAACCTCAAGACCCTCGTCTACTAAGTTTACCCTGATGCAAATGCAAAGTTGCCACTTGAACTACTTTTTTGAAATAGTTCTTCTAGCTCTTTGATAAAATCAAGACCTTTGGATTTGAACTTTCTGAACTCCTTATTTTCTAAACAACAAGTTTAAAAAAATAAATCTTAAAACACTAACATAAATGTCAAGTGTAAATGAATTTCATTGTGCATAAAATGAATCTCAAAACACTAACTGGATTCCACCACTGAAGCTGAATACATTGCTGCATCTGATGCAGCCAAAGAGGTAGTTTGGATGATGAATTGTGTCGAAGAGTTGGGCGTTATTCCTAATCGAGTTGATCCAGTCCCGTTGTACTGGGACAACACTGGTGCCATTGCACAAGCAAAGGAACCAAGGTCTCATAAGCGATCCAAACATGTACTGAGGAAGTTCCACATCATACTAGAAATTGTGGGAAGATGAGACATATCAGTCGAAAGAGTCTCCTCTGCAGATAATGTTGCTGATCCACTTACAAAGCCCTTGCCAGAACCATTGTTTGAGAAGCATCGCGAAGCAATGGGATTAAAGTTATGGGTAGTTGGCTCTAGGTGGGAGATTGTTAAAGTAGATGACTTGCAAGCCAAAGATTAGCTAGGGAATTTATTGACTCAAGTGTAATAAACAATCTTATTTTAATATAATTTACTTTTTAATGGTTTCGTTTTTACTTTATCTGTATACACATGCAATCAGCATAGATAAAGTCCTTGATTATGCTTTAATACAAATGAATCGTAATTCGATGTTGAAACTTATTTGTAAACACTGCATATTCTAAATTCGTTCCTAGTCGATTCAGCCGCCTAAAACATGGATAAAGTTCGCTTGAGCTCGAGATTAGCATCTGTGATGTTGTGTACTGTGTTTCTTGATAAGAGCATAGAGATGTCCAAACATGCAGATGGGTAGTCATATGATGATTATACCGAACAACCCTCCCTCAAACTTTCCAAGTGGTTATCATTCATCGAGATGATAAGTCTGTGGTTATGATTGTACACCATTAGTCCTTACGACCCGGGACAACACTGAGGCTCTATATGCTAGGGATGTGCTTTAACTCGTTTACCGGCTCCAGGAGAGTCATCAGGTGGCTAGGTTGGGTACAGTTGCGACACATATAGGAGCCAGTGCATTGTAGTCGGGGATTCACCGCCCACCTGCGGGTGTGGATATCCTATGTGATCTGATGAAATTATAGTGCGTGGAATCTCTTGCCAGAGTATGAGATGTAAGTTAGAGAAGGAGTTCTCCAACCGTACATGCGATGCCACTATTTATAGTTATCACATAGTTATCGAATTATTATGCAACCTTCAATGAACCAATGGTTGCAGATTCGATCGGGATATATGAGATGAAGGGACTGTATTGTACGTTAATCATAATCGACTGGTTCTTGCAGGCACTATCAGTGATACCTAGGGGATCATGAGGCGATGCTACTAGACGCTCTTACCATGATCTGATGGGTGCAATCAGAAATGAGTTCTGACATTCTTAATCAAGGTGTTGATGAAAAGAATGGGGCTAACTAGGGTAAGCCGAATAAGAATAAATATTATTCTGAATCACAAAGAGTTGTGAACCCACGGCTATCTGTATCCCTGAACCATTGAAGGTCACACAAGTACTGGATCATTTGTTCCCGTTGAGAAAATAAATTCAAGTAGTTGAATTTATATATTATTATATTAAATTCAAGGAGTTGAATTTATATATTATTATATTAAATTCAAGTAGTTGAATTTATGATAATTAAATTTTGAGAAAATAAATTCAAGGAGTTGAATTTATGAGATAGTAAATTCAAGAAGTTGAATTTATGAAATATGGAGATAATAAATTCAAGGGTTGAATTTATAAAATTTGAGAATTTAATTTATTAAACTCAAAGTTGGGTTTATTAAATATTAAATTTTGGAGGTGATAAAATACAAGGAGTTGGATTTATAATTTTAATAATACATTCAAATGTTGAATTTATAAAGGATTTAATTTATTAAGCTCAAAAGTTGAGTTTATTAAATAATAAATTAAATATAATGAGAAGTGTGTTTAATGGGCTTGTAGGAGTACAAGTCCAACATACTAAATAATTAAACTTTTAATGGACTTTGATTAATTAATCTAGTTGGACTAGTCCAATTAATTAATCAAGCCCATTAATGTTATTTAACAGGCCCATGTATTATTTTATGGTAATTAGGTCATGGAGGCTTTATTTAAGTAGGAGACTTAAACCCTAGCCTCCATAACACACCATAATTTTCTAAAAAACCTCCTCCTTCTCTCCACAATATTTCCGCCACCCTCTTTGCAAAAGGATATTGAGCCGCCTCTCGAATTTTTGATCTCAACGAAAAATATCTTCTAAATTTCTAAGTGCCATTTAGAAGATAAACAAGTATTCCGGTCGTGGACCTGATTCGAAGATTGAAGAAAGGAGATTCGAATAAAGTTCGTAGAAATTCATCAGAGCTAGATCCATCATACCGGATTAGTTGGAGCCAAATGATTTAATCACCAAAGGTATAACGATTTACTTCCTATGAATGTTTATTCTTAAAACCATACAAGTGCCCAAACATCAAACAAATATTTTGATTGTCAAAATAAAATAAAATTTTTAAACTTCCGCTGCGTTTTGGGCACGAGAAAACCGAGATCCAACACTGTCCTCAATCGATTAAATTTTTTAATCATTTGTTCCGGACTTCGTTTAAATTCTGCTTTGGAATTGAATTCCTTTCATATTTTTGTCGATCACTTGGCAAAATTGCTATCTCACCTCACATCTCTTTTTATTTTCAAACAATGTATCAATAAATAACTTAACATGTATTCCAATATGTTCGAGAGAAACCATGCTTGCAACTTATTTGTTCCTTCTTCTTCATCTAAAGATTCGTCATTAAAATTTATATTCAACTTTATTGGTGCAAAATTTAAAAATGTTGTCATGTATTTCCGTATCTCTTGGCTGTTTCTTATATAAAGTCCGATGTCTTTTCGTCACTCTCAGAGTGTAGAGGAGAAGGATTAATGCGCAAAGATTTAAACGTAGAAAGAAAGAGTCCCTACCCATAAAAAATGGAACAAAAAGTCCTATGCCTCATAAAATGGAACAAACAGTCTCCACAGACAACAAGATGAATGCAAGTATAGTATCTTACTTTTCAATAGTTTTAAAGTATACCATATTCAAAATTGAAAGGAAAACTCACTAGTATTAGCTACTGGGCCATTGCACTGAGCAGATCAGAACACAAGTCTTGAGTAAGTTGGTCACAAATGCACAATCTAGTGCGGAGATAGAGCAGCAGAGGCTAATGTGCTTCTTTCAACAACCATGAAATCTTCCCCAAAAATATCAGAAACACATACAAACATTACTGTAAGCCAAAATGTCATATAGTGCAATTGATTGAGTCATCTTAAGAGCAATATCAAGTACCTCAGCGAGTGCTCTATCTCCATAGAATTCAAACATACCAAAATTATGTTAGTGTAGGCGTCCAGCGAGCCAAATTGTGGCTGGGGCTTTATTCGCTCTAACGTAAAAAAAAAAAACAATCTTTATTTTAATAATATTTTATGTTTTTATCCAATTATGTCATTTGCTTTATCTGTATCCATGCAAGCTGCATAGATAAAGTCTTTGAATATATCATAGGTACCATGAGGTCTGCCATTCAACGTAAGATCATGAAACTCATTAGTAAGTGTATAATATATTCTAAACAGGTTTTAGTCAAATCAGCCGTCTAAAGTTAGGATAAAAGTTGTTTGAGCTTGAAACTAACATCTGTTATGTAAACGTCATGTTTCACCGGTAAGGGCTTGGAGATGTCTATTCATACATATGAGTGATCATTTGATAATTCACTGAACAACCCTCCCTTGGATTGTCTAAGTGGTTATCATTTATCAAATGGAATAATCTGCGGTTATGGTTGTACATCATTAGTTCTTTGACATGGGACAACGTAGAGGCTCGACATACTAGCATGCACTTTGATCCATTTACCGAGGGTCATCAAATAGCGAGATTGGGTGTAGTTTCGAAATACGTAGGAGCAAATGCGTTGTAATCGGAGATTCACTGTTTACCTATGGGTGAAGATACTTAATGTGATCTGATGAGCAATAGTACAAGGAATCTCTGGCCAGAGTAAGATGTGTGCATTTTGGAAATATGTTTCCTCAGTTGCACATACCATGACACTATTATTACTCAAAGATACATCACATAGTTATCGAATTTATATGAAACTCTTGATATACCAATAGTTGCTGATTCGATCGGGATATATGAGTTGAAGGGACCATATTGTACGCTAACCGTAACTTAAGGTTCTTGCAGGCACTATCGACGAATACCAGAGGATCATGAGATGGTGCTACTAGACACTCTTATCATGATCTGATGGGTGCAATCAGAAATAAGTTCTGACTTTTTTGATCAAGGTGTTGATGAAAAGAATGAGACTAATTAAGGTAAGCCAAAATAAGAATAAATGTTATTCTAAATCACATGGAGATGTGAACCTACAGCTAGTTGTATCACTGAATCATTGAGGGTCACACAAGTATTGGAGTCTGTGTTCCCGTTGAGATAGTCAAAGTTCAAGGAGTTGAATTTGGCAATTATATTTTGATGGAGATCAAAAGAAGGGAGATCCGTTCGAAAGATTTACAAGAAACGTTGTATCCGCTTAAAAACAGTAATAGTCAGAGTCGGTGTTTAACACGCAAAGGTAAATAATTCTAAACATCCTGAAGTTTTAATTCATAGGACGTCCAATAAATGTTTCGAGCATCGAAACTAAAAATTTTAAACTTTTATTATATATTAGGTGCGAGAAAACGATATTCCAACAAATTTACTTAATTTTCTTCTATTGTTGTCATCCCAAAGGCTTGTAACAACTAAATAAAACAAACGTGATAGTTGGGATTCTAAAACCGAAGCTACTTGGCTTGTTCACCAGCAAAAACCCACCACTTGGATTCAATAATCCACCTAAAATCTGAAATTACATAAAAACAAATATAATATCAAGTTCTGATCCACAAAAATTACAGGTTCGAAAGCCAATGAAAGCATAATAATACACAAAACAATAACTAAGACGTAAAAAATATAAGGAACCAAGCATAATACTAGAGTAAACCATATATCAAATTCGAATATGAAAGGCAAAACAAGAATGTCTAAAGCACTGTATGATAAAGGCAAAACAAGAATGTTGGAATGCAGAAGACTTGAGTAAAACCATATATCAAACTCGTTGGTTTGCATCTTCAATCCAAACACTAATTGATAGATAATATGAGTTTCACTAATAAACTGCAAAGATCCATGAGTAGTTTTCCCTTAATTTTTGTGAAGATGGGATCATAGAGGAAAACAATAACACCTAACAATTAAACATGAAGCCGTCAACACATTCTTCGTATAAATCTCTTCCATCCAACTAGTTACGACACATGATCAAATACTGGTACTATCTAGAGCAGCCAATTTTCCAGAAAAGTGTGAGAGTCATTTTAGCATTATTGCATTTGAATGAAACATTATACTTAAGTGGCTCTAATTAGCCACTTTGATAGGGCTTGTAAAGTAGTTTCCTCCTTCCCAACTCACGACTTGTGTCCATAAGTTTTGAACTATTTTTTAAGGGCAACTTTAGAAAATTTCTATCAACCAAGTAGCCTCTGAAATAAATTACAAGATTCTAAGTTTTCCAGATTTTTCCATGAGATTTTTCGACATCGTGGATTTTTGTAAATGATGAACAGATAAAACATTGTTTGAATATTATTTTATGAAGCAAGAAAATTTAAAAATAATTGCTAAGAAAAATGTTTTTCGGAAATTGTGGTGTGTTGTCTCTTTCTCACATACTCACATGCACAATCACAAGAATGGGGAAAGAAACAGTTTCCACCTAAATTTCATGTTCACGTTGGTGGTATATATGAATGAGTCTTTATTGTTTGGACATCTGTCTGCCAAAATTTACTTTTAATTCAACCACCCACTCCCACTACTTTTATTCGGGAAAAAAAATACTTATCATAACCTATTTTTTAATTAAAATCATTGATAAAATAAAGTTAATGGACTAATACTAAAATTCAACAATTTAGAGCATCAAAAATCACAAAAACAAATATACAAGACCTGAATATAGTTTTCCCTAAAACATGTGATATGATATTTAAATATTAATCCATTGGCTGCTACACCAAGCACCTAAAAATGAAAAATTTATTGCACATGTGATACATTATACATAAATAATATTTATGTTGGATACTAAGTTTCGGGAGACAAATTAAGCGTGAAAATATTGAACAACTGATCAAGAAAATTGAAGGTAACTGAAATGAAGATTCGTAAACTGGTAGTTGGCTAAACTGAATATTAATTCGTATATAATTATAGGCAACTGAACTGAGCGAAACTAACTGAACTATGTTGTCAACTGAACGATCAGTTGAGACTGATCAATTACACTACAATCAGTTGAGACCTGGTATCGTTCAGTTGACAACTGATCAGTTACACACTAATCAGTTAATTCTATCGGCTAAAGAAGTTAACTGATTTTATCAGCTTTACATATCATCAGTTAAGGACGTAGCCAACAACCGACAGTTTGTACAGAAGCAGTGGGAACGCCGCATATTAGAAAAAGATATAGTATACGACTGTCAGAAGAATGTTGACATGACTACACAACGGATATAAAGATTCAAATGCATTCATTGTTACCGTTGGAATCGAAGCCTATAAATAGCCGAGAAGATCAGCTGAGAAAGATACGAAAGAAAAATGCAACACATACGAAGTTAACTGAGTCATCTGATTATCAGGCATTTCAGAACTCTACGCATATTCTTTCAAAGCTCAGATTTACAAAAAGCTCACACTTATCATACATATCCATAGCTTTCAGGCTATACTTTGAGCTTCAGGCACAAACATTCATTGTTGTTTTACTCGAACTTTGTAAGATCAGTTGTGCTTATAAATTATATCAGTTGAGTACTAATACAAAGAGTAGAGATATTAAGAGTTTTAGTTTTGGCATTTTTAAGTCCAAACTGAAGTGGGTTTGTACAAATCATTATATAGATTAAAGTTTTTTAGTTAATATCTTATCCTTGTGATAGAAGGCGTGACGTAGGAGTGTTTGAAATATCCGAACATCCACAAATCTTGTGTTGCATATTATCAGTTTTTATTATATCTGTCTTTCAGTTATTTCTGTACTTTTGTTAAGTTAATTGATTGACATTGACAACAAGATTCCTGAATTATCGTTAAACTGATTCATTCATCAAAAAGTTGTGAAAATTATCAAGTGTTTATTCAAACTCCTTCTAAACATTTTATCACACCCAACCGATCCTAACAATTTATGTACTATACTACACTCGCAACGGCTTTTCATGTGGTTATTAATATTAGTGTTTTCAAAACCATATCGGACCGTTCGGTGCGCTCGGAAACCGATCACGGGTCCGCGGTAAAACACTCTCAAAAACGTTTTAGAGGTCAAAACCGATTCAACTGGATTTCTAATTTTTGTAAAAAATAATTTTCTTATTTTTAAAATATTCAATTTAATATTTGGTTATATATAAACATTAATATTTTTATCCGACTGTCGGTTAAACTGGTCTGATTAGTTGAACAATTATTTTAAGATAAACCGAGTTTGATCACCGTCCCCACTATGAAAATATTGATTACGTTAATTAATTGTGGGACATGAGCTGAGCCTTCGGAGTCAATATCCACAATAAAGCCCAAGAAGTCAGATTGGGTTTTAATTGATTTACAGAAACAAGCCCGCAGTTGATTTATTATTGGCGTGGACCATATATATATTAAAATCAAACTTGTTTTTGCAGGAGACAGGATTGGGTTTCGGATTACAAGCTGGAAAATTTGGGCTCTTATAGAATCATCATGTTTAGTTGTTGCTAAGTTGCTACCATTATAACAAACTATAAATAATTTATTATTTTGTTGATAAATTCATCGTCTAGTAATTGTTTGTTGCTAGGCAACTTTATTTATACTCTCTATTTCCATATCCCCTGTTCCACATGCTAGTTACTTTGCGCACGCAATGTGTGTGTACATTGTACAGTCTTTTTTATCATTATCGATGGACTAAAGTGAAATTTGACAAATTATAGAGGGACTAAATTGATATTTGAATTGTTGAAATAAAAAAAATAAAAATAAAAATGTGTCTTGAAATTAAAAAAAAAACAAAAACAAAAAACAAAAGTGTAATATTGATATCATATAGGGTAAAGTTGAAAGAAAAATTTGGTTTCCTTCCTAAGTAATTACTATCAAATCCTCAACTTTAATATATATATATATATATGTATGTATGTATGTATGTACGCTCACTATAAAAAAAATGGAAGTGATTGCGTGATGACAACGATGTAAGATTATCGAAGATAAGATTAATGTATATCTGAAAATTCAAGAGAAACCAAACGCATTTAACATGATAAATGGAAAGCAACTATAAGAAAAAGGTAAAAGAAGATAAAATTGATTAGTCAAACAAGAGGAGAGAAAACCAAATTAATAAACCACTAATGAAGTAATAATGCACATTATATTATTCAAGACGCACTTAGATGGATTAACCAAAGAGTATGAGCTAAGTTAATAAAGGTTTGACTAGTAAAAAAGCAACTTCAAAAAAATGAATATTAATTACTCCATTTCTTGGTCACAATCATGGGTGACACTTGGTGGCTAGATAGCCAAGGGCCTGAGTGAAAGTCTTTTGGTCCAACAATGGTGGGCCAAAGGGATTCCTAAATTAATGGATATAGTATTAGTAGGTGTCAAACACAAAATACAATGCAATTCTTATAGTACTATGGTAAGGTGAACATACATACAACACGCCAATTCTTTGAAAAACTTTTTGCTCGGTTTCAAAGTGATGGTTGGTTCTTGGTGCTGTCACTTTCATCTCTGTTGTCCTTGTCTACTTCATTGTTATGATTCGAGTTTCTTCACACAAAAAAAAAAAAGAATGTGGGGAGATGAGTGGATGTTAAAAAAAAAATTTGTTTTGATGTTCAAAACATTTTTTAAATTTCATATGATTTAAAATATTCATGTGATAATTAGATATGTTTATCTTTGTGTACTTAATGTTGGACAACAAACTAGTCTGAGATTATCAGAGTTGGTCATTCTTGTAAATCCATATGAACGGATCTCCTTATTTTGATCGCCTAATCAAGTCCATGGTCGAATATTTGATTCATCGTTTAGGTCGAACTAGGGATCTAAATGATTTAGTGTCGAGATTAGATCACTGGAATTTCATAATCTGGCGAGCAGCGACGCACGATGGAGGGAAGGTGGCCGACTTTTTTCTCTAAAAATCCTATTGTGGCCGAAAATTTCTTGTGAAGGAAGATATAATTTTTGTGTATTTTTCTTATATGGTTATGGTACATGTTATCAACCTTTAATAACATATTAATAAAATTACAGTAACACAATGCTATTATGATTCATAATCTTAATCCCACTAAGATTCATTTATTATCATTAATTAAAATTATCATGTAATATATATCATCCAATGTCAATTCTAGAATATTTTATGAGAACTATGTACATTTAGTAGCTACTACTACTAACATTATCATTTTATTATTAAATTATAAATTTACTAAATATATAATTGTGAACTCATTATAACCTCGATCCACGATCATACTAGGTCGATGTAATGAGGTACAAATCTTTTTCATATAATGAAAATTGAAAATTTTTAAGGACAATTTTCACCGATCTATCTTTTGCAGTTGTGAGTTTTGTGAACTCATTCACGAAAACAGACAATTTCATTCTCCTCACTTAATTTGCAATTAAGCTAACTTTCACAATTTCTATTATATGGAATCCACTTATAAACTTCTTTATAAGTAATATTTTTTATCTCATCAAACTACAGTCGTCAAATTAAACTTTTTGAATTTGACTATCTCAACGAGAACACATACATAATCCAAGACTTGTATGACCCTCAATGGTTTAAGAATACAGCTGACAGTGGGTTCATAACTTCACAAGATTCAAAATAACATTTATTCTTATTCGAAATTAGCCTAAGTAGTCTCATTCTTTTTATCAACCTTTTGATCAAGAATGCCAGAATTCAAGTCTGATAGCACCTATCGAATCCTGTAAAAACGTCTAGTAACATCGCCCATGATTCGCTAGATATCACTCATAGTTTCTGCATGAATATTAAGTTATGGTTAGCATAAAATATGATTCCTTCAACTCATATACCCTGATCAAATATGAAACCATTGGTACATCAAGAGTAAAAAATGAATTCGATAACGATGTGATATATTTTTTAATAATAACAATGACATGGTACATGCAACTGAGGACATATCTTTCAAAATGTACATGTCTTACTCTGTCTAGAGATTCTTTGCTCTATTAACTAATTAGATCACATAGGATATCTTCGTCCGTAGGCAAACAGTGAATCCTAAATACAATACATTGGCTCCTAAGTATTTTGAAACTACACCTAATCTCGCCACATGATGACCCTCAGTGGAGCCGGTAAATTGATAAAGTGTATGATAGTATATAGAGCATCTACGTTGTTTCGGCTTAAAAGACTAATGATATACAACAATAACTGCGGTCTATTATACTCGATAAGTGATAACTACTTAGACAGTCATAGGGAGAATTGTTCAGTATATCATCAAATGATCATCAATCTGTATGAAGGAATATCTCCATATCCTTACCAATGAAACATGTCGATTACATCACAGATGCTAGTATCAAGCTCAAACGACATTTATCCTTATTTTAGGTGGATGATTCGACTAAAAACCTATTTAGAATATACGATACACTTCCTAATGAGTTTCATGACATTGTGTTGTGTTGAAAACATCATGGTACCTACTGTATATTCAAGGTCTTTATCTATAAAGATAAAGTAATAGTCATAATTGGATAAAACAATAAAATATTATTAAAACAAAGATTATTTTTAAATAAGAGTTAATAAAACTCAAGCCACAAATTGACTCGCTGAGCACCTAATCTAACAAAAGAAAGTATGAAAAGATTTTAAAGCATAAGACATCCCAACTTGTTCTTGGTAGGGCATTAACATTGCATTGATGAGCTATTTTCCCAACAATGAATAAATTAGCATATGTAAGAAGATATTTAGAGAGAAATCTCCTTTTATCATTAGGGTTTATGTATGTGGCATATATATTAAGAGTTTCAAGTGAGATGATATCATAAATTTGTATCAGTGAGACAATCTCACATATTTATAACGTGAGACGGATTGATCCGATCATATTTACAATAAAAAATAAAAAATTTGCACAAAACGTAACATGTTGGGTGTAATAATTGTCCCTACTTGATAGAACGATCGCATCGTGATGCTTGAGCTGTTGTGCGGTTTAAAATATTTGAGTTGCATCATTACCACCAGCCATAGCTTTTGCTAAAGCGGCAAGCGCTTGATCCTACAATTGGTATCAGAGTTAAGGTCACGAGTTCGATTCCTATTGATTACAAGGAGTGCAATTATTGGGAGAGAGATTGTTGTGTGTAATAATTGTCCCTGCTTGGTAGTGCGATCGAACCGTGGTACTTGAACTGATGTACGGTTTAAAAGATTTGAGTTGCACCATTATCAACAGCTATAACTTTTGGTAATGCGGCAAGCGCTCGGTCCTACATAATACTTTTCATGAATCGAGTCGGGTTGGAGATCTGCCTCATAAAATTGAACCGTGAAACGGTCTCACATGAGTTGTAATATATCAAAGGATTTATTTATTCCATATACTATTTGTATTTACTAAAATGTGTCAAAATACATCTTTAGGTAAATATTTCTAAAAAAGAATTTAAAAAAACAAACCGATGTAAGAAAAACTATTCCATTTGAATGGGACATTATTACTTACAAGTAATATACTCGAAATATATATAAATGATTCAATAAACAACTAGTTAGTTGTTTACTCATAGCAATTTAATTTAAACCGACGAACAAATAAAATAATTAAATTAATAGGCCCACAACTTATCTAATATTCTTTGTCGAATAGTAGTTGGATGTTACGTATCATGTATTCCTTCACATCTACATTTGGCACCACTGGAAAAGTTGTCCACTTGAATGAACGAATATTGATGTTTGTTTGGTTGTGAAAGTGATCATGTATTCTGTGAATTTATAATCAGAAGTTGGGTTTGTCCACAATTATCTACCTATCATTCATGGATGAATCAAGTCTTACATTTGTTTCGTTTAGTGGATCAACGACATGGAGATCAATACGAGTAGATGTGCATCTTTTTTCGAGTTTTTGTTTAAAAAAAAAAATTTATTGATCGGCCATTTTTCAAAATTATACGTTAGAATAGATGACTTTGTACATCACAATATAGACTTTTTCCCACCAAAGAATTTTATTCTACTTCTACTCCATCAACTAACACAAACTTGGAAAATAGAATTGATCAAGCTAAGATTCAAGATTTCGTTCTTTCGGCTACTAATGCCCCTTAAATTTGTTACATCTAGGAGGATCCGAGTCAATCTAAGAATGACTCATAACCCATCAAAGGGTCAGGAGTCCAAGCCCACAGTCCCTAGGCCACAATTCCGAGCCCACCCAAGGGTCAGAAATTCCGGACCCTAACACGGCTGAGGGATGCGAAGATATGCTAATCAATAGATAAGGAACCCAATAAATGCGGGATACGGGTAAATCTAGACAAGATAAGGATAGAGTCCTATCTATCATCGAGATATAGTCCTAATGTTTGAAATCCCCTATCTTAGGTAAGGATCTATCTTGATAGGAGTTTTACCCTGGCATGAAAGCTCATCCTCTCCCTATAAATACCAGGTATTGGCATACGATTTGATTCATGGACACTCCATTATTCACTTAACATGATTATATTGCACACTTAAGTTTGCTCACCGGACTGACTTAAGCATCGGAGGTGTCATACCGGAAAAATCTCTGGCGCCCCTAACCTTATTTCTGTATCTGCAGGACCCAAAATTCCGAATCAACCCAATCAACTGTGAAGATTTGAGTATCCGCTCTCCAAATCGAACCCGAAGTAAAATTTTGGTATCATAAATTGGCGCCGTCGGTGGAAAATTGAAGAAAAAAGAGATAAGATGGTGAACATTGACGATATGGTCAATGGAAACCAAGAAGATAGGAATACTAATGGTAGCCAGAGCCTCACATGACTGAACTGACACAAATGATTACGGCCACGGTGGAGCAGGTATTGTTTAGACGAGGAGGAGGGGGTCCGACTCCCCACCCTCCGAGCAGGAGGCCCAGCTAACCGAGATAAAAAAAGTTGAGGGAAGAGATCGATCAACTAAAAGATAATCGAAATTAGAATCCCCCCCCCCCCCCCCCCCCCCCCCCCCACCAATGACTCGGGCTATACCATTCTCCGTTGAAATATTAGTTGAAGAATTACCTAAAAATTTCAAATTCCTGAATATCAATATGACGGGAAGGGAGACCCCAAAGACCATTTGGCGCGATTCGAAAACGCCACACTCTTGCATTAGTATTCAGACCCAATCAAGTGTCGGGTCTTCCTTACAACCCTAATAGGGTTGGAGCAACAGTGGTTTAATCTACTTTGTTCGTGGGACATAAAACCTTCCTGGACTTCAGCCGAGCTTTTCTCCATCAATTCGCCAGCTGCAAAAAGCATCCCATCACTCCCTTCAGCCTCTTTGCTATGAGACAACAAGAACACGAAAGTTTGCATGCGTACATGCGGAGGTTCAGCGCCGTGGTCATTGAAGTACCATCTGCCACATCTGACCTACTAATCAGTGTGTTCATCCAGGGGCTCACCACGGAAGATTTCCTCAAATCACTGATAAAAAAGCCGACGAGTACCTATGACGAACTTCTAGCCCAAGCATAAAATTATGTTAGTTTCGAATAAGTCCAGCTCGCTGGAGCCCATCAATGGAAGGAGCCGCCCATCAGCCCCAAAACACCTAAGCCGGTTAATTCTGATCCCTGCCTGATTGACCAGCTGGCCAGAACCCTCGGGCCAGTTCGTCGCCTACAACCCGCTCAGGGTCAGCAGACTCAGAGCCCTCCAAATATGTGAGAACAAGCACCTTATACAAAGACCTCATGGAAGTGATCAAGGACTTCGAAGACCCAGGTCGGACAGATATTGCGACTTCCACAAAGACTATGGGCACACCACCGACGAGTGCAAACACCTGGGCCGCGAGATAGAACGCATTATCCAACAAAACGCCAAAATGAGAATGTGAAGAAATAATCATCTCCCACCGGCAGGGGCGGTCAATATAGCGAAAACACTGGAAGAGCCCTTGAAAATTCAGGTATTAACATGCTTACAGAAAAACAAAGACATCTTTGCTTGGTCTGTGGCCAACCTCACAGGGGTCCGAAGAGAGGCAATGGAGCATAAGCTGAACATCTCAAAGTAGTTTCGACCCATCATCCAAAATAAGTGTCATTTCGAGCCGGAAAAAGATGCAATCATTGAAGAACATGTGGAAAACCTGTTGAGAGCCGGGCACATCCGAGAAATACATTTTCCGACTTTGCTGTCAAATGTCGTTTTGGTGCCCAAGGCCTGAGGAAAATGGAGGATGTGCGTCGACTTTCGTAATCTGAACAAATCGTGCCACAAGGACTGTTATCCTCTGGCAAGGATAGATAAGTTGGTAGATTCCATAGCAGGCCATGAGTTGCTAAGTTTCTTGGATGCCTATCAGGGATACCATCAAATTCCACTAACCAAAACAAAGTGAGTTTTTTCACATCCACGGGAACTTATTGCTATGTCGTCATGCCGTTCGGCCTTAAGAACATCGAAGCTAGTTATCAAAGCCTCATGGATCGGGTGTTCAGGTGATAGATAGGGAAAAATATTGAAGTGTATGTGGACGATATCCTGATTAAAACAAAGGTAGCCGAACATTTCATAGCCGACCTGGAATAGACTTTCCAGACACTTCGCGATTACAGGTTCAAGCTCAACCCTAGAAAGTGCACACTAGGAGTCCGGAGTGGAAAATTATTGGGCTACATGGTCACAAGGAGGGGAATTGAAGCCAACCCCCGAAAAATCCAAGCCCTGGCCATCATGGGCTCCCCCGGAACCTACAAGAGGTCCAAAGATTGATAGGAAGGATAGTCGCCCTAGCTAGATTCATCACTAGGTCGGCAGACCGAAGCTTTCTGTTCTTTAACAGGCTCTGGAAAGCAAAAAATTTTGAGTGGAACGAGCAGAGTGAAGAGGCCTTCCAGGAATTGAAAGCATGTTTGAAAGAACTGCCCATCCTCAACAAACCAGCCCGAGGGGAAGAGCTGCTAGTCTACTTGTCAGTCACCCCTCGGGCTGCCAGCTCGGTCCTAGTGGAAGAGAGGGAACAGCCCATCAGCCGGTTTACTTTGTCAGTCACGCACTGGGAGGGCCCTAGTTGAATTACACTACCCAAAAGAAATTAGCTCTGGCCCTGGTAATTACAGCCAGAAAATTAAGACCCTATTTCCCGTCACACCCCATAACCATCCTCACCAAAAACACTTTAGGCAGGATCGCAACACACCCGGACACCTTAGGAAGGTTGATCAAGTGGGTTACCGAGCTCAGCGAATATGACATCAAATATGAACTCTGAACATCAATAAAAGCGCAAGACCTGGCCGATTTCGTGGCAGAAACAGTACAACTAGAAGAAGAGGAACAATGGAAAATTTTTGTAGATGGATCTTCTTTTCAGACAGGAAGTGGGGTCGGCGTTGTGCTTGTTTCCCCATGGGGAGAGGAGACTAGGATTTCAGTAAGATTAGATTTCATAGCATCGAATAATGAAGCTGAGTATGAAGCACTCCTCTTGGGACTCAAAGCAGCTCGCAATTTGGGAGTTTCCTGAGCCATATTATACTCGGACTCCCAATTGGAAATCCAACAAAGTAATGGAAAATTTTAAGTAAACGGTGATAAAATGATCAAATATGCCAAGGCGTTAAATAAGGCCAAGGAAGGATTCTCCGAGGGAAGATAATGAGAAAGCAGATCGACTGGCCAAGATGGCCAGTGCTCTACATCGAGAGACCGAGCCCGACCCAATTGGTCGAGAACTTGTCTCTCAACTTGAGCAGTTGGACAATATAATAGCCGAGGTGGAGGAAGGAGACTGGAGATACAACATCTACCAATATCTAAAGCATGGAAGGCTGCTCGGAGGAGAAAGAAAAGCAAGAGAAATCAAAAGAAGGGCGCTCCGATTCAGTAATGATCGGGGACATCTTGTTCAAAAGGTTTTTTTACTGACCACTACTAAAGTGACAGGGAGAAGCGTAAGCTAATTACGTGCTTAGAGAAATACACGAAAGGTGCTGTGGAAATCATCTAGGAAGCATGGCCCTTTGCCGTTAAAGCACTGCTGGCCGGATTCTTCTGGTCGACTCTGAAAAAAGATGATTTCATCCTGGTCAGAACTTGTCATAGCTTTTAGAAACATTCCAACCTTCAAAAAAGTTCGGCGGAGCTCATGAAGGTGGTCGTCGCATCATGTCCTTTCGATCAGTGGGGCATGAACATCGTTGGGCCTTTCCCAATGGGCTCGGGACAAAGGAAGTTCATCGTTGGTTGCAATTGATTATTTTTCCAAATGGTGGAGGCCGAGCCACTACCCCAAATTACAGAAAATGAAGTCTTGAAATTCCTATGGAAAAATATCGTATGCCGATTCTGAATACCTCAAAAACTCGTTATGATAATGGAAGACAGTTCTTCGGAGCCAAAGTCAGGGCCTGGTGTGAAGAAATGAAGATCCAACAGCTATTCACCGTCTGTGGCCTACCCCCAAGGTAATGGACAGGTTGAGGTCACCAACCGGACAATAGTGCAGGCACTGAAGGCTCGGCTAGAGAAGGCCCAGAGCAGCTGGACGGATGTACTCTCGAGCGTGCTCTGGTCATATAGAACTACGGCCCAGACTGCTACAAAAGAACACTTTACAGCATAGTATATGGAACATAGGCAGTGCTGTCTGCCGAAATTGGGCAATAAAACGCTCGAGTTACAGGGTATAGATCAGACAATGATAAACTTCGGGCCATGGATTTGGACTTCGTGGAAGAAAAAAAGGAAAGAGCCAAGGTAAGGATGAATGCCTACCGAAAAAGGAGGATCTGAGCATACAACAAAAGGGTCTACCCCCGGGTTTTCAAAGAAGGGGACTTATTGATGAGGAAGATCCAGCATCGCGGAGAAAAGGGAAAGCTTGATCCGAAGTATAAAGTCCCCTTCAAAATAGTGGGGAAGACCGGGATTGCAACCTATTATCTAGAGGATGCCGAAGGAAAAAAGAGTAAAAGACCTTGGAATGCCCAGCATTTGAAGAATATTACGCCTAAAAAAAAGAGATAGAGCCCGTTCTACGCATTTTGCACTTTTTTACATGTCTATTACTGTTGTTAATTTTTGAACCAGGATATGGTGAATAGTTTCATTTCAAGACTATTTTAAACCTAGTGGTATTTACACCCATGCGCACAAAGTCCACGAATGTGGCACACATCCAAAGAGCCCGACCCCCGTTCAGCATTACACAAGACCACGAATGTGGCACTCATACAAGCAAAATCCACGAATGTGGCACACATCCAAAGAGCCCGACCCTTGCTCGGCATTACACAAGCCCACAAATGTAGCACTCATACAAACACAGTCCACGGATGTGGTACATATGCAAAGGGCCCGACCCCTGCTCGTCATTACATAAAACCACGAATGTGGTTCTCATACAAGCAAAGTCCACGAATGTGGCACAGTTCCAGAAGCCCGACCCCTGTTTGGAATGACTTGAATATTGCAATCATAAAATCAAAGACAACAAGTAAGACGCCAAAAATTTGATTAAACAATCCAGGGCACGGACGGCCATCCAGCCCGGATTTTCATGTTCTTTACCTTAGCCAAAAAATTGGTTAAAGATTCATCGGCTCGGACGGCCATCCAGCTCGGTTTTTCATGTTCTTTACCTTAGCCAAAAAATTGGTTAAATATTCAGGGGTCCGGATGACCATCCAGTTCGGGTTTTCATGTTCTTTACCTTAGGCAAAAAATCAGCCTCAAGTCGGGGATTGTGGGGCCATCCAGTTTGTCTTTTTTATGTTTATTACGCGACCAAAATTTTTTTGATTTCAAGTTGAGGGCTCGGACGGGTATTGTGTTTGGGTTCGTGTACAATAAGCCAGGAAGGGCAAATAGAGAAAAATGATGGTGTGTACATAATTAAGATACGAAACACCGAGCTCGGCTTACAAACAAAACAAAACAAAACTAAAGGGGATTGGGATTCAGTTGCATCTCCATGGTCAGCTTGGTCTTCTGGCTCGGACACCTCTCCTTCCTCGGGCATAGCATCCAAAGCTTTTGCCGAGTCCAGGAATGCTGCATGATGGTCGGCTTTGGATAGCCGCTGGATCGGAATTGGGCCAAGAAACCCTTGAACCCCTCCTCAAAACAGACCACGACTTTCCCTTGAACCCTTGAACCCCTCCTCAAAACAGACCACGAATTGGGCCAAGAAACCCTTGAACCCCTCCTCACACTTCCGGGCCACCTCTTCCAGGTCCCGGATCCTCTGCTCGGCCGCCTTAAGGCTGTCCTGGGTGGCCTCCAACTCGCACGGACGCCATGAAGCTCATCATCATGCTTGGCCTTCATAGCCCGCATCCGCTCAGATGGTATATTCACCATCCAAAGCAACAGTCTGAAAAGAAAAATAAGGAGGGGGTTCAGGCAAAAATAAATAATAATGATAGACAAACAAGTAAACAAATAAAAGAGTGTACCTGCATCAGCCCGAGGGCTATGGATTCCTTGACCAAGGAGTCCGGGCGGAATGCAGAATCCCCATGTCCCGGGAAGATACCAAATTTTGGACCATTCCTAAAGCCCCGCGCCATCAGGCTTTGCTAGAAAAGAGATGTCCGGGCTGCGAGGGGCCTCGGCCCCCTCCAGAATCACCAACTCGGGCTGGGAGGGGGTCTCCTCTATTTTGTATTTCCCCTTGCCCCGGATGGCTGGCCGACTCTGGTGATCCCTGCTAGCCCAGTACTGTGGTTTAGTCTAATCAGGCGATTTATGTTACGGGCCACTTGCTTTGAACATATTTCTACGCAAAATTAAGTATGATTATATGTTATGATGGAAGAACTTTTATGAAAATGTTAATCTAGTTATGGCACGTCTATGTTTATGTATGTTCAGCTGTTATTTCGTACACGTTACTTTCACATACATGTGATTTTATTAAGTACTATTTGCTATTTGTGGGTTATGTGTGTTAAGTCTTTAGGCTCACTAGACTTAATCAATGCAGATGTTGATGCTTGTGATGAGACAGGAGGTGCTGACCAATGAGCTTGCTCGGACTGTGTGCAGTGCAAACCCGAGGACCGCTATTGTTATGAAAAGATTTTATGCACGTTAAACTTTTTACTCTGATTTTTATTTATTCAAAATTTTGTTGGCAAAAAAGTATTTTCAAATGCTCATTTTTTATAAGCTTTTATAGTAGTGATGAATGATATTTTTTTAGGTCATGGAAATATTTTGTACTTGAATTAATTTCAAGAACTTATTCGATCATTTTATTAAAATTCAGAAGGAAAGAGTTTACTATTTAAATAAGAAAAATTTTTATTTTCCGCAAATTTTATTTAAATTCGGTAGTATTAGTTATTTGTTACGGGATGTTACAGTACTAGCCCAACTGGTACCAACACTTTAAGAATCTAGGTATTTATGTCTGGAGGTCCTAGGTTCAAGTGTTGGGGGAGGCGAAAGAAACCACTTTCCAGGGGTGGGATATTCTATGAGTTACGGTGCATGGGCATGGGCCGAGACACATGCTGGACCATCCTAACGACCCATGACCAGTAGTGGTGCATGGGTATGGGCCGAGGCCCGTGTTGGTTTAGCCTAATGGCCCATGATCGTTACAAAAAACGACGTTTTTTTTTGTAACGATCATGGGCCATTAGGCTGAACCAACATGGGTCTCGTCTTGTTTTGTAACGATCATGGGCCATTAGGCTGAACCAACATGGGCCTCGGCCCATACCCATGCACCACTACTGGTCATGGGTCTTAGTAGCCCAACTGGTACCAACACTTTAATAATCTAGGTACTTATGCCTGGAGGTCCTGGGTTCAAGTATTGGGGAAAAGCGAAATAAACCACTTTCCAGGGGTGGGATATTCTATGAGTGACGGTGCATGGACATGAGTCGAGGCCCATTCTGGACCATCCTAACGACCAACGACCAGTAGTGGTGCATGGTTATGGGCCGAGGCCCATGTTGGTTCAGCCCAATGGCCCATGATCATTACAGATAAAGAACCAAATGGAAATTGTAGGGAAGTTATCGTGTAGGTACTGTTATTTGGTTTTATACAAACCACCAAGAAATTCAAAACATCAAGTTCACTTTGTGGCCTAGTAAATCTAACAGTATTATGCTAAAGAAGGTTCAAAGTCAAAAATCACCTATCCTAAAGTGATAATTTTTTGTGTACTCTCTTTCGATATCACATGCAGTTATGTGGGAGATTGTTGGAATATTTGAAGGCTTAATGAATAGAAATTAAGTAAAAAAATGGTCTCCATTATGCAAAACAATACTCGGTAAGTTTTAAGTTCGTGGACAAAATTTCATTTAAAGGAGGGAGGAATTGTAAGGTCCAAAAATACGATAACGATCCTAACTGCATGCAAATCTAAGGAAAATGAAAAATGACTGAATAAATGATTTTAATTGCATGAATTAAAGATGATATGCATGATTACATATTTATATTAGGATTTTCTGTTAGAATGCATAAAACTGTGTTTTAAATGTTATTGGAGACGCGATCGAGAAACGGAGACAAGGAACCATATGAGGGAAAATATTTTTATTAAATAATTATTTTTAATTGTTTAATATATGGTATATGTTATGTGGTATTTTCGAAAATGGGGCGTTTTGGGGTGATTTTATACGCCGAGACGTATTTTAAACCAATATTCGATTTTCGACGAAAATATGAACTTTCTAGAACTCGGCTAATATTCGCACAAAAGTTCTTAAATAAAATATTTTAAATAATGACTAATGGGCTTAATGGACTTATTATACTTGGCTAATAGGCCCAAACTTGCACCATGAGTCTTAATTAAAATAAAAATCTAACAAACGCTCCCCAAACCCCATATATCACACGGCCCATCCCTCTAATTAATTACTAGGACTCTCCCCTCCCCAAAACACACACACACTGAAAACTTTGCGGGGAAACACTCGATTTTTGGAAGAAAAATCAGCAATGGTCGCCTCTCCGCCAACGTTCCTCGTATCGCCAAATTGTTTTCGTGCGTGAAATACGCAAAGGCACGCCTTAATCTCATTTTTCTCATCTATCACACTATATTATGGGTTTGATGTATATTTGCATGAAAATATATTGTCTTGCATTTATTTTTGTTTTTATGTCATATTATGCGTAGAATATGTGTTTTTGTACTTCAAAACTCTTGTTAATATTGCACAAAGGAGCTGCCATGGCGGGGAACTTGAAGGGATGTTTTTCCACATGTTTAGAGACCCTTAGGAGCATGATTGAAGGCTGGACAAGACAAGGTAGGAATATGGACGAAAATTTCAAGTTCTATGAGCTAGGGTTTTCGAACTTGGCTTCCAAGAAGGACACGGTTCTTAGACGGCTCAAGGGGAGGCTGGTGCGAAGCCTAGGAAAGCAACGCAAAAGGGAAGTCGCGCTTGGATTTCTTGTTGCGAGCGACGGTCTGGACGTGTTAGGGCTGGTTAGGCTCGGTCCAGTAGGGTCCATATGGGTTTAGTAGGGTCCTAGGAAGGTGGTCTAGAGTCTGGTCGTGGAGGAGAGGGGCTAGGGCCGAAGGTGTCAAGGGTATAAGACTAGGGTTTACGAAAATAAGGGCTGAAGTACAGTAGGAGTCCTAGGCGTGGTCATTGGTCTTGATTGGATTTAATTGGGTTGTATATGGTTTATTTAGGTGTTATTAAGCTTTGGTTCAAGTTTGGTTAAGTTTCGAATCATTACGAGCCAAAAATCGGGGTGTACGTCTAAGTTTAAAAACGAATCAAGAAAATTATTGAAAAGCTAAATTTTAAGCCTAAAGAATATTTAAGTGAGTGTTTTAAGGTAATAGGTTAAGTTTGGAATGATTTGAGACGTCGTTACGGGGTCTAGGTATAATTATGGAAAATTATAAGTTCAGGGGTAAAACGGTCATTTTACACCAAAAGTTGTTAGACGTCCTGGCAATTCCCCGAATGCTGTAATAAATGTTAAACTATTTATTTTAAATGTTTATAAAAATTTATGATGAAACGTTAATGCTAAAAGACATGTTGCATGCTTGGCTTAATAGAAAATTGATTTATATGTGCATGAATTTTCATAAGTGATGGAAATATTAAAAGTTGAAGGAGGCGAATTGATTGTGACTAATACGATGATACGATGATATTTAAGGGCAAGGCTCAGTTGACGAGCGAGAGTGTTGCTGATGTCCACGCCGCCCGGTACCGTGGTAATACCTAGATTGATCCATTGACCTTCAGCTAATAGAAAGTCACAATTGAGGATCTGAATTCAATAAAAAGGGAAACGTATATGTATATGATGAAAATGAAAAAGTATATGATGAAAGGAAATATGTTTAAGTTTATGTTCATGAAAAATTATTTTATTAAAAGTATTTTCGATGTTACTTGTGAATGTGTATGTATTACTTGCTCTAATGATTAAGGTTTGCTGGGTCAATAGACTCACTAGGTGTGATCGATGCAGGTGAGCATGAGATTGATGGTAATGGAGCTCTTGATGGTTGATCTTGTTGGACTGATGGTGCACATAACCCGAGGACCGTCGCTAGTTTTCCGCAAATAAAACTAATTTTATGATTTACGATTACGTTAAAGATTTTTATGACTTATGATGCTTTGAGATATTTTTGAGAGGATGTCAGAGTTAAGTTATTTTTGAAATAATGCTAGTTTAAGATGGTCGACGTTTTACGATTTTGTGCTTTGAATTACTTTCTTTTGGATCTTCAAATAATAGTTGGTTGGGTTATTTTTAAATAGTGCAACATATTCATATTTTAAATGCTTAGTGTTTCGGCCGAATGAATTATAAAGAAAAAAAAATTCTAGTACATTTTAAAGAAAAACGAGTAGTGGACGTTTCATTTATGATCGAGCTTTTTTTCTCGCACAGTAAATCTCCAATAAAAATAAAATAAAAGTTTATGCTCGAATGAATCGCAATTGCACGAGTCAAGTTATAATATAATGTATGAAGTACGAGTATCGTTATCACAGATATTGATTAGACAAATTTAACTTAAACACAATTCCTTAGTTCACTAAAACGAAAAAATTGAATTAATTAATAATGTGATTGAAGGCTCAAAGATTATAATTTAACAAACATGATATAAATAATATAAATCAAATTAAAAAACAAAAAATTGTTAGAATCTTGGTTTACCTACCCTGAATCTTTTCTAATTATTGAATTTATTAAGTCATGCTTTTGACGAAATTCTCAAGTCTATAAATATACTCTGTCGAGCTATATTAATCTAATTAACATAATGTAGTAACTAAGTGTCCTTGTGTTATTTAACAATTACAATCGCATTAACAACCGTGGAATCCTCTAGCTTTCGACCTATTGTACTATGGCTATCAACATGTATTCAACCTTATATGTCTATGCAAGTTGTAGATCCATAAATTATATTATCATATCATGTTATAAAATCTCTTATCGGTTTCAATTATAACATATAAAATCTTTTCGAAGTTGATCATATTCCAAAGTTACAAGAAAAATCAATAACATAATCAATTATGCTAAAGCCAAATTCAATCTTCAAAAAGAATTCACAACATAAATGTTTGGGATATGATCCTTCTAGTCCCAACTAAAGAAAAAGACAAGAAAAAAACACTTATTAAATTCTTATTCTTCGGTTGAGTTCTCTTCTCTCCCTCTTCTCCTTCCTTCCGGCCCTTCTTTTGTTCCTCCTCCCTCAATAATAATAAAATCTCATCCGTTTATTAGGGCTTGTATCATTTATTTTCGTCCAAATATTCACTACAGAAGGAAGTAAATAGTACAGGCCAATGATTTCATATTGCGTCGCGCTGGGGTGGGTAAAAATACCCGCCCTAGCGCGAGCTCCTCGAATTTCTTTTTCAGTCAGACACGTACTTTTGCTAATAATTTCCTTCTTTTTTATCAAGTTCACCTGCAAATCAACCAAAACATGTGAGAGACAAACAATATGCACAAATTGTGACTAAAAAATTAAATATTCTGATTTGATACCCTAAACCTATATAATAATTGATTAAAAATAACATAATAGAATATGTTAAAAGGACCCTTATCAATATATTATGTCAAATAAAAGGGTAATTTGGTAGATCGGATTACGCAAGTATTGAATAGAGTTCAAGTGTACAACTTGTCTAGAAGAATGTGTTTAAAACCTACAAAATAAAGTTCTCATAGTGGAAACCCAACATGGTTGATTGAAGATTCCAATATTTTGGTTCGATGAGACAATTAAATTATCAAAACTTGAGCTAACACGGGAATCTTCCTTTTAATTACTAGGGCGATGAGTGTTGTTTCCTACCAATATAATGAGGTTAAGTATTGAACTTTTAATGGTTTTCTAGCTAATAAAAGGAGGAGTATGGTAGGATACTCAGAAAAAGAGACCACATATGTAAGTGCGAGGATGTGTCGGCTCAATGAAACATCAATAAATCAAAGAAATGTTCCATGGACAAAATGGACACATCCAATAAAGAACCAAATGAAATTGTAGGGAAGTTATCGTGTAGATACTGTTATTTTGTTTTACACTGTAAGGTCTAGAAATTCCAACGAGGTAACCTCACTACATGCAAACCTAGGGTTTTATGATAATTTCTGATTTATTGTTCTAATGCATTGATCACGACGTGATTTTTATGATTATATGGCATGGTTTACTTGACTGAATAAAATAGGGCTTTTAGCAGCATTCAATGTTCGAACGAGAAACGGAGACCGGGGACAGTTTAGGAAAAATGTTTATTACATAATTATTTTTAATTATTTAATATATGGTGTATATATGACGTAATGTTCGAAAATGAGTATTTTAAGATATTTTTACACGTTAAACCATATTTTAAACCGGTAGCCGATTTTTAGAAAAATGAGGGAGTTTTTGAGGGTTCAGATATTATTTTTGAAAATGTATCAAAACGAAATATTTACATGCATGTTATTGGGCATATTGGGCTAGTGTTAGTAGATTTTTGGGCCAAGCCCACTACAATTCACTATGTTAAAAACCTAGGCCCAAATATGCACTCCTTTTATTTTTTAAAAAATACTCAAACCCTAGCCCTCACCCTATTCGCTCGGCCGCCCAACCCCTCCCTTCCAGCAGCAAATTTTTTGATCAGTTTTACAAGGTAAAACGCAGCCAAGATCTTCCTTGTCCCTCCGATGTCCGTCTCTCGCGTTGTTGAGTTGTTTTTCGAGCGTATCTACGTAAAAGCACATCCGATACCTTCACTTTCTCGTCTTCTACACCATAATACATGTTTGTGGATTGATTATGCATGATATATGTCGAGTATAATGCTTCGGCTCAGTTTTTACATGTTTTTCTTCATGTATATGATTTTTGATTTCATGTATATCACGTTTTTGTCATGGTTGAAGGGGGCTGCCATATATGATGTTTAAATTAGAATTTACAGCAGAGTTTTATTTATCTGAAGTGCTGAGATTGAATTTGGAACAAGTTTTGTTGGTATCCGATCGAGTTTCGTGGTTTTGGCTCGGTTGGGGATAGATCGGGTGGATTATGCACATTCGCATGCATGGGGCTCAGAGTCACGGGTAGTTCAGTCCAGGAAGGTCCAGTGGTGGTCTAGGAGAGATTGGTTTGAGTCTGGTCCGGGCAGATCGGGCATAGGGTTGAGTTTTGCTTCGAGGTGTATTTTAGGTTTTGTTCGCAGGGGCTAGCTCCACGGCGCTGCCCATTTGGCGCAGCTGCTTGAGATTTGTCGCTTGTAGCGATGCAGCGCTGGTGCATGGCGCCTAAGCTCTTACCCAGCACCGCAGCGCTACACACACAGCGCCTAGGCGCTAGTCCAGTACATGATGGTTAATGATTTTAGTGAGCATGTCTCGTTTTTGGGTGTTGATATGTCGATGTGTCCAAGGTTATTGATTGTTAAATTGGGTCATACGTGGTTTAATTAGAAGTTTATGAACTATGATTAAGTTTCGGATTGATTCGGATAAAATCGGGACTCAATCTATGTTTTAAAACAAATTATAAAACTTAAAGCGTGAGCTCGAGTTTACGTCTAAGAAATGATTAAAAATATTTTTTTAAGGCGTTTGATAAGTTTGGATGGAAAATGATCATTTTGCACCCGAGTTAGGTTAGCAGTCCTTGCAGTGCCCTGACAACTGATAATGCATATTTAAAATGTATAGGTTGATATGAACATGGATTTTTCTGTTAATGCTGAAAAACACGTTGTATGCTTGGTTTTAAGAAAATGTATGTATATGCATGAATTTTACAAGTGATGAATACGATGACATGCTTTTGAAGGAGGTGAGTTGGTTCTGACTAATATGAATACGGACACGAACGTGTGAGACCAAGGCTCGGTGGACGCGTAAAACCGTCGCTGATGTCCCTCGCCGTCGGGTACCGCAGTTATATATAGATGGATCCATCGACCTAGAGCTGATACGAAAGTCACAACTAATGATCTGAATTCAATTAAGGAAATGAATACGTATATAATGTTATGATACGACATGATTTGATATGAATATATTTATGTTAATGTTCATGCTTTTGAAGATCGTGAAAGTTACTTTATTTACAGTACTTTTCACTGTTGCATGATATGTATTTATACTTGTTATAATGATTCAGGTGTATTGAGTTTTTAGACTCACTAGATATGATTGATGCATGTGAGCATATGGATGAAGAGACTGGAGGCATTAAAGACTGAGTAAGTTGAGCTGGGGGTGCAAGTGAAAACTCGATGACCTTTCATTTCTTCCGCACATTACGATTTTTGAGACATGAATTTAGACAGTATTCTTAAATGTTTATATTTTTAATACGCTGTTTATTAGACAGAGTTTTGGAAACACATTTGAGTTTTTCTTTAAAACAGTATACTAGGAGATTGATTTCATTTTTTTAATATTTGATTGACTGCAGCAATTTTTATTCAGTAGTCGAATGACTTTATAAAATGCATGGTTGAATTATATACATGTATTAGAGTGTGTGTATTTTCGACCATAGTTTAAAATAATAATAAAAACCAGTAGCACTTTAGCAGTAGACGTTTCATACACTGTAATGACCGAGATTCTTGGTGATATGTCTGAAATGATATATATATAGTATGAATAAGAAATGCAAGAACAGAAGGGGAGAAACGAACGTTGCAAAACTTGAGATTTATTGGCAAAGTGCCACCGCACCCGCGGTAAGAAACGGACCGCACCCGCGGTTGTAGTTCATGAAATGTGGAAGAGTTACAGTAGCATGAGCGCACCCGCGCTAGGAAGCTACTGCACCCGCGGTTGATGGAGAGAGAGTGGGGCATTTTTACAGTAGGGTCACCGCACCCGCGGTCCCAGAGGCAGCGCACCCGTGGTGTATGGCCAGTAGGGTATGAGATTTGCTACTGGAGTGTAACCGCACCCACGGTGCTAGACAGACCGCAACCGCGGTGTTGCTAGAGTGAGGTCACCGCACCCGCGGTATAAAAGTGAGCGCACCCGCGGTCCAAGCTTCTGGAAAATTGATGTATATCCGTACACTGAGCGCACCCGCGGTGCAAAAGTGAGCGCACCCGCGGTGCAAAAGTGAGTGCACCCGCGGTGTGACGTGAAGCATGAAAAATAAGCCACGTTTCCTGGTGTTGCATGCAATATATATATAAGAATTACACGTCTTCCCCTCACAAATTCAGAAAAGAGTCGAAGCTTTTGAGAAGAAAATCCTTGCGTCTTTTAGATTGTGATTGTGAAAGATTCGTCCGTTAGAATTTTAATCCGACTTCAGTACTGCGTTCCTATCGACGTAGGCTACAACTGGACGTAAGTTTTGTTACGTTTAAATACGATTTGAAATTACGATATTGTAAGAATTGAACATGAATCATATATGGTGTTTTTGATACAGTAGACATCGTATATTTGGAGTCAGATTAAAGAACAGACTGCTTATGTAATTGTTATGATTTTCGGAGTCGATTTGATTGAGATTCGGTATTAGATTTGTATTATCGTTGAAATTACGAGTTGTATTGATATTGATTATGAGCTCTGGTATTATATCTGTGATGTTGAGATTGACGGGGTTAGCGAGACTGTATTGTTATGCCGTCGAGACATCAGTTGATTTAGATTGATCAGATTCAGTAATGAATTCGATTATATCATGATATCGTTGATATGGATCAGATTATGTTTGATTTGAGTATTGATCAGAACAAGTTTTGAATTGAGTTGTGTATTGATATATATACTCCTCGATATTGTCATTTCAGATTGATTGACATTGACAGATTCAGATTCCAGACTTTGACTTCGACAGACCGACGGAAAGAAAGTATAAATCGATGTGAATTGGGAGATCGAATGGAGTTAGATTTAACTCGAGTTTTCCTAAACCACATACTTGTATGTTATTGTTTTCATACCTTTGTATGCTTTGTTTGAGTATGCTGATTTTATTGATGTGTATAAAAACAGTGGATAACAGATAGCTATTGAGGGAGAGTCACTGACAGAGGGGCTAGGTTTTGACAGAGCGATCACTGGCCCATTGCACATTGTCAGAATAGGATTGGCAGACATGCCAAGTCTTTGGAAGATCTGCCAAGACATTGGACGTTTGGTGTATCGATGTGCTTAAGAGACAGAGCAGCCCTTATTGCAGACTATTCGATACAGATCAGACCAAAGTCCAGGAATAGGGACGTATCAATTACAACCACCACGAACGTAAGAGATAGGTGGGAGACTTGTTACGTTTTATTCAGACCGGGATCCTAGATGAGAGATTGAGTCAGAGTCTTAGAATCACAGAGTGTGATTCAGAGTTTATATTGATTCATATTTCTTAGGTGATACATGTTCAGAGTATGAATTACTGTTTGATATCAATTTATGATTTCAGATTATGATACATGTCTTGATATCTATTTCATGCTTTTATATATGCTGTTATATGAAATGCATGTATACATGATTTATACTGGGATTTATTCTCACCGGAGTTATCCGGCTGTTGTCTTGTTTGTATGTGTGCATGACAACAGGTGGGACAGGATCAGGGTCGAGAAGATGATGAGAGATCGAGATTAGAGTGGTGATTCCGGACTTTGATGTAGATAGGTTTCATTACTTGATTGTAGTAGTTGAACCTTAATTTGGAACTAGAATGCATGTTGTACAAAACTTGTAGTTTTATACTGTTTGTATATTAGATTAATCCCATTACGTTCCGCAGTTTAAAGAAAAAATTTTATGGCCCTAATTACTTGATTAGTAAATTGATCCTAATAACGATTAAGAAGATAATTAGCGTTTGGGTCCCCACAACAGGTAGTATCAGAGTGATAGATCCTTTAGATTGAGATAGAAGATAGAATGAGCGGGGTAGATTGAGTTTTCTTTCCTTGCTCGTGATTGCTAGCATGATTTATTGCTTTAATACTTGATTTCCTGAATATCTGAATTAATTTGATAATATATATGATTGAGAATGAATCAGACCCGATTCTTGATCAGCTGTAAGATGATCGGAGGAGGATTGAAACAGAACTGTTATATCTGGTTACTGGTGATTTTGATAATCAGATCTATCTCCTCGAGGAATCACAGAACAGAGAAGTATCTTGATTGATCAGATGGATGTGTCAGAAACTCTGATGGAAACGCAGTTACAGAGGTTCCAGTCATTTCAACCGCCGATTTTAAGGGGTACTGAGACGTTTATTGATTGCGAAAGTTGGCTAGATGATATAGAGATACTGTTTGATTCACTTGAGTATCCAGATGAACGAAGAGTTAAACTGATTGGACATCAGTTACGGAAAGTCGCAAAGAGCTGGTGGATTGCAACCAAGGAAGTCTTAGAACAGCGTGGTACAGTGATTTATTGGAAGATCTTCAAAGTTGAATTCTATCGAAGGTTTTTCCCAGCTTCGTACCGAGAGGACAAGAAGGCAGAATTTGAAAATTTGAAACAGGGTCAACTAAACATTGCAGAATATGTTGCCCACTTTTCTACTTTGCTACGTTTTGCTCCTCACGTGGCTGAGAATGATGAAGCTGTGATTGATCGTTTCATCAGGGGATTGAATCCTGAGATATTGACATTGATAAGTGTGAGCCGACCCTATACTTTTATTGATATGTTGAGTAAAGCTAAGAGAGCCGAAGCTAGTCTGATGAGACGAAAAGGAGCTTTGTTTGTACTTCCAACATTGAGACCACATCAACCACCTCTCAGACTTGAGATTGGTGGCAGCAGTGGTGGAAAGAAAGATTATTTGGAAGCCAGAGGAAGACAGTTCAAGAGGTGTGGCAGCAGTTTGTCTGATTCCAGTGGTTCTAGCCAGAGTTATACTGGAGTTTATTGCAGCGCTTGAGGAGGGAGACATCCCACAGAGCAATGCCAAGGAGTACTTGGTAGTTGCAACATTTGCAAACCGCAAGGACACTTTGCTAAAGTATGTCCACAAAGAGATTCCCGAAGAATCCAGGGAACAGAAGCATCTGGTGACAGTGACCGAAGAACAGACCCCGGATGCACTTGATGATATAGTGACAGGTAGTTGTTCTTTATGATTATCCTGTATTGGGATTGATAGATACTAGTGCATCCTATACGTTATTTTTGAACGAATTGCATTGATTTATGTATTATTTGTTGAGTACTTATCTGCTGTAGTAGTTTATCTCTTCAGTTGTGGGAAGCGATTTGATATCAGTAAATTCTGTAAGCATCGTATACTACAGTGGGGTGAGAATGAGATTGAGTTAGCTGGTATTGTACTTGTGTGTCTGAGTATGACTGCATTACTGATATGGCTATGCTGATCAAGTACAGAGTTACCATAAACGGATTTTAGAAGATGGTAAGATTCAGACCTGAAATGGCCGAAGAATGAATATAGTACGGTAAGGATTCTAGATTTAGAATTCCTTTGATATCTGTGTTATTTATGATTTGAGTATTACCGAAAGGAGCAGAGGGACTCCTTATGTATTCAGTTGTTGAATATTTGAAGACGGTATTGAATATTTTGAAAACTGAGATATGGTATACAGAAACTGTTAAAATGTGAATCTTGATTGAGACAAGTTATATTCAGGGCTTATTATATTCAAAGATGATATATCAGTTGAATTTTCTGAATTTAATTGTGCTCATATTGCTCCTTATCTATTTCTTATCTTTCTCGCTCATACCTTTTCTTTTACTATGGTGTAGATAAACTTATAAACACTTCGCTGGATGTGTTTGTACATCTCATTAAAATAATTTATTATTTGAATTCATGCATGATCTTATGTTATGTGTCGTGGACATAACGTAGTAAATATTTTTTATCATACAAATTTTTGTTAGACAATCTCACAGGTTAATTTTGTGAGACGTGTCTTTTTTTGAGTTACACATGAAAAAATATTATTTTTTATGTCAAAATTATTATTTATTATTTTAAATATCGAAAGAGAAGACATGTCTAACGAATAAAAATCATTGGGCAAAAACTTGAGTGAGACGGTCTCACGGGTCGTATTTTGTGATACAGATCTCTTGTTTGGATCATCCATGAAAAAAAATTACTTTTTATGCTAAGAGTATTACTTTTTATTGTGAATATCGATACAAATAAATATTCGTGAGACCATCTCACAAGAGACCTACTCAAATCCTTGATACCGTTTCAAAAGAAACCTGCTATTTTTTTTTTATTCAAGGATGTTAGATAAATAGTTAAGGATTTGATTGATATAAAATAATCTTAGTTGGTGGATAAAAATAATAATGAAATAAAACATGAGATAGAGTTATCTTAATTTGTGGATAACTTTTATAAACGAACCAAACACGCCTTAGAATTGCCCGGAAATCCCAATATAAGTAAAATATTTGCAACCACTGGTTTATACAATCTTATGTCAAATTATCTCACACTTACACCTCCCATTTATTATGTCTCAAATTTTATGTGAAAATTTGCTTGATTCAAATTAATGATTTCACATTCTTTGGATGAATTTCAAATTTCAAATTTCAAATCAACTCTTCATTAAGTTATAAAACAGTTTTGATTGTAAACATATCCCATATACTCGTATATAATTTATTTCTTAAGGCTACGTTTGGTTTGGAGGATAAAATAATGAAATGATTAAGAGAGAAATGATAAAAAGAATGATTGAAGTAGATAAGGATAAAATAATATTATTTTTGGTATGATTTTTAAGAATAAGATAAATAATAATCTTTTGATGAATTGATAAAATTGTCCTTCTAGTTTTGTGGCGGTGGTCGGTGGCGGCAGTGGTCAACGGTGGTTGGCCAGCCGAAAGCGGCGGCGGCGGTCCGGCTATCGGCCGGTGGTCGGCGACAGCGGTTGCGGTCGGCGACCGTGGTCGATGGCGGCGGTGGTCGGCGACGGTCGACGGGAGGCGACGGGCGGCGGTGGTCGGCGGCGGCGACAATCGGCGGTGGTCGGTGTAGGCGGCGGTCGACTGGCGGTCGGTGTAGGAAAGTGGTGGTGTAAGGACCGTGTATCGTATTATCGTAAATCCTATGGTGATTATCGATAATTCATGAATTTGTTATGTGATTATGTATATGATGTATATCATGACAATGAAAATGAGAAAATAAGTGTTGATAATGAAATATCGTACTAGATATTGATTAATTAATAGAATTGAATTTGTAAGAGCTCGAGTGGAGAAGCCGGACGCCAATACAATACAAAACCAATATTTTGGACAGAATATCTGGCGCCCGAACGGTAGAAAATGACCGCCCGAGCGCCAGTGTACCAAAAGTTGGGTAATTGTACAGAACGTGTGGCGCCCGAGCGGTAGAAGATGACCGCCCGAACGCCAGTGTAGAATAAGCTAGTGCTCGGACAGAACATTCCGCGCCCGAGAGGTAGTTTCTGACCGCCCGAGCGCGGTGCAAGTGACACTCGAGGACAGAATGTCTCGCGCTCGGGCGCGAGAATTCTACCGCCCGAGCGCGAATGCGATGGAGATAAGAATAAGTTTTTTCTTCTTTCTTTCTTCACTTTTCTTTTAGCAACTTCGAGGGAATACGAGAGATTTCAATTTCTTTCGTCCGAATCGACTTCGAAACGTTATCCAAACGCGAAACAAATTATATATTCGGAACCTTCGCGTCGAGAGCTTCCTTTTGAGGTAAATTTCTTCTAGTTTCAGCAGCTTTAAATATTAAAGTGCTGGAATAGCATGTATTTGAAGTCGAGATTCATATATGTGGTAGAATAACCGACAAGAAATTCGTATTCGAAGTCGGAATTGAATTATGTTATGATATCGATTTGATATGAATTTTTAAAGTTTCAAAAGATATTTGAGACTTATATTGTCGATTTTGAATGATGTTACTGATTGAAATGAGTATGTTATTGATGTAGATAAATTATTATACTGATATCTTCAAGCTACATCGACTGGAACGAAGAATTGAGGTATGTTGCGACCAGGTAACATACGACAGGTACCTGTATCATATGATATATGTTTGATTGATTTGATTGGAAATATGTGTCTATATGCCTTATGTGATGACGTGATGTGTCATACATGACATTGTGATTGGAATATCGATGTATAAAATAAATATTTTGTTAACACACATCATTTGATGCATACATCGATACATGACATGCACGTTGAGCTATGATCCTTGGATACCCTGATATGATTTGATTGGATTCTGGGGTTTGTGAACACAATGCTATGTTTGGTATTATATGACCCTTAAAGCATAGTCATTTGTGGCCCCGACGATTGATTGAGATTTGGGATTTGATGGCGCTTTGTCGACGCTATCATACGAGTATCCCTGATTGAGGCCGGTGTGCCAGCTCGAGCATTGATTTGATAGCGATTCGTTTGATTCTGACATGTGCTCAGTGGATGGGCATTTGACCTGATACCTCCATGACATACATGCATTGCATATCATATATCATCGTTTAGATATCTGTTGTATATATGATGGTTGTTCCATACGGAGCTTTGCTCACCCCCAAGGGGGACTGTTGTTGTCTTTGTGTGTGGACAATGACAGGTATTCCAGGATATCAGGAGGCCGGAGAGGGTACTTCTTGAGGGAATCACAGTTTCTTGTTTAAAAATTTGCGGAAAAATTTGAAATTTTCTTTTTTAAAGGTAAATAACTTGCCTCATTCATAAAATATACTGATAAAAGGTTCAATGTTTAAAGTAGCAGCGGAATAAAAGTTTTAAATGTCGAGATTGCAGCGGAAGTAAATATTTGTTTCAAAACAACAACTTAAAATAATTCATCGCGATAAAATGAGTTTGCATAAAATAATAAATAAACTGATAAATGAGGTCCTCGGGTTCCTACTACTGCCGACCCAAGCTAGCTCACTGGTCCTCGCCCTCGGTCCCGACCTCATCAGTACCTACAACAATCAATTCTGGTGAGTCTAAAGACTCAGCATGCATATATCGTAGATAACAAGTAAATATATCATAAAATTGCATGCAAAGTAAAAATATCATGTCATAAGGCGTAACGTGAAAATTGTATCATAGATAATTATAAATACGTGCATAACTGAACTGAAAATCGTAAGTGAAATGTTTGCTCGATAGAGCCCTGTCATGAAATAGCATATAAAAATTTTCTGTTGAGAATATGTTCTACGCAAGTGGCCCCTGAACTGAACTGAATCGTCTGATCAGACTAAACCACAGTATACTGGGCGGTAGAGATCTACCAATACATGAACATGAACTGAACTGGTCAGTGACCACCGGATGAAGTAATAATCCCATGATAAGCTGCTATCCCATGAAGTGAGGTGGCCACAAGCAATATCGCATATATCTCAAAAATAAACTTTTATATTTTTGCACGTAATATAATTAAATAACATAATTAAATATCCTGTATTATTTTACCAAATGGGTTGGATCGTTCTCAGGCTCGCTGCGACCTAAATCTAATATGAGAACATGCAAATAAACTTATCTTGACCAACACCTCAAAATCGTACCCAAAAACGAGACAGTTACGCCCAACAAACTTAGTATTCAATCATGGCTTCGTACCAACTCGAACCAACATTTAAGCATCGTTTATCCATGATTAAAATACTCTTAAAATACTGGAAAACATGACCATAGAGCTGAAATACACGAAAATAGTGCATCGAGGCCAAAATCATGAAACGCTCTTTCGATAGTCACTTTGGCACATTGCACCGTAAATTCTCGTACGACCTCTAAAATTAACCAAATCACAAATGGCCAAAAACATGACCTTCCTAACTCAATAAGGTAGTGTCCAGTCCAAGTCCATAGGCTAAAATCCAACCAAGAACTCGAAACACACCTCTGAACCGAAGGCAAAGTTGCTGTCAAGAAAATTACAGCAGCAGCTGTTGCGCTTCCTTGCATCGTTTGCAAGGCTAATGGCCATTGGGGCTTGAACCACCAACAAGAGCCTCTTACCAACATCCTAAGGTATGACTTGAACCATGGCTAAGGGCCCTAGGCCAACGAAAATCCAAGCAACACCCGACACTACTGACAAGCTCCACCCGAGAACACATCTCACACGCATGGGGTGTCTTGTTCGTTCTTGCTGTCATATGTCATTCCAGTGGCCATATGATTGACCATGGCATGATCTAGAAACCATGAGGTATTGTGTGAACCATGGCTAAGGGCTAGAAGCCAACCAAGATCCACCCAAACCCCATATATTCGAAACCCACTCATGCAGAAATTAAAAGGATCGAAGGGACACTTGTCTTGTTTTGTTTTGAAAACCGATGGGACCATGAACCAAGCCATGAAATGGCATCTTGGTCATGTCCTAGACATACCAAGGAGGGATTCTAACCATGGCTACAGCCCCTAGGGCAGCCAAAATCAGAACCCACACCTTAGGCAAGAAAAACAAGAAATCGAAACACAAAAACTGCACTATGGGAGTTGCTGTCCATTTCGTCTTGCTTTTGGCGAAGGGACTCAAACCGATGGACCAGCACCTCCCTAACACATCCTAGTTCATGTCTAAAAGCAGCCTTGAGTGCCTGGAATGAGCCACCCCTGAAATCAAAAGAAAGCATACCAACGTGAAGCATGATGGGAAACAAAAATCTGTGCAGAATTTTCTTGTTCTTGTTGCTGAAAATTTCGGTTTTTGCCTTCTTAATCATGCACATGAAATGTTTCAAAATAAATATAGGACTTGATTGAAGAGCAAGGAATAACATATACATGCCTTGGAAATTGTTTTGAAGAAAACAAGAATGATACGACGACACGGCGCGGCGTAGACGGAGTGTTCTTCACTTTCTTGTTTTCTTTCTTGTTTCTCCCTAGGAACTCACGATTTTTCCTCTCTGAAACCTACTGAATTTCGGTGGAAATGGTGGGGAGGGAAGTCTAGGAAGATAAATGGGAGGTTGCAAGATAAATGGGAGGAAATGAATCTTTCTATCTTTCTAATTTGTGAGATATGGAATGATATGTGATATGATTTGATTTGAAGGATAAATTGTGGGATGAGGGACCGATTTCTTGCTCACAAAATAAGGGAGGATATTGCTTAATTGTTAATTAGTGGTGAATAAAAGTGGAGGGAATCATCTACCTGTAAAGAATAAGGAAAGAGATTAAAAGATGGAGAGTTGCCAATATTTTTAAATTTCCTAATGGAGGTGGCCGATTTTATCATTTAAAATATGGGTAGGAAATTGCTTAGTTATTAATTATTGGAGATTAAGTGTGATGGAATTATCTCCCAAAAAATGGATAAGGAAAGGAATCAACGAAATGGGTTGTCAAACTTTTTAAATATTCCAAAGGTGATGGCCGATTTTCCTCTTTTAAAATGGGGTAGAATATTGCTTAATTATTGAATTTTAACTCATTAAAATTTTAAACATTAATTATGTATTTTAGTTAATTAATAAATTAGTTTAGGATAGGCATTATCTTGCATGCATGGCTAAATCTTTAAATTAAATTATCAACATGTTAAATCACAATTTCTTAAATAATATAAGCCTAGATTAACTTATCTCAATTGGTCATATATTTTAATTTAGGCTTTTAATTAAATTATTGGACATAAAGAACTTATTTACTACTTATCTCAAGTTAATTAAATAAATCCTTAAACATTCTTTTATTTTAAAATGACTTATTATTTATCTTAAATAAATTCTAGGAATGTTTTCTTAATATTAAATTTTATCTCAATACTCCAACTCCAGTCCGGCCTCGCTTATTTAACTGAAACGATAAAACCATACTTATGCGATTAAAAATAAATAATCATGACTAACAACTTTAAAATGCTTTAAATAATAAAGAAATCATTTTTAATTTAAATACTAGAAATTATGCATGGCTTATACGTAGTCTGATTTACGGGTTCTACTGTTTGAGCTGAGGTTTTATGTTTTGTTCCCAGTATATATATATATATATATACACCGGGGCATGTCCCGAGGATATGAGTTGTTGGTTTGTAGTTTGATCTGGATTACGTGTGGGCTTGTTTTATATTGTAACATGTTGAGACGAGACTATATTATATACTATTTTTAGTATTATAATTACAGTTGACATGTTTTGGGCTAATTGTAAAGAAAATTTAAACTCGTTTTCCGCTGTAATTAATTAATTAACCCTAATCAGATTGTGTTGTAATAACGATTAGGAGTTAAGGGCCCCACACAGAGTGGTATCAGAGCATAGCTGGGAATGCTCGATTGAGTCTTGTGTACACTTGAATAGGCACAAATGAATTGTGCGCATGTGTTTGACTTATTTGTATTACTTGCTCCTGCTTGATTCAGTTTGAGAAAGTTATTGATGAGATTGATTATATGAGATGATGTGAATTTGGTATTGATTTGTGATATTCATCATTTGATTTGTAGATGGATCACACGAATGAAACTGCGAGTAGCAGTACTGAGAGGATAGTTGGACAATTTGAAGGATTGTCCATGGATGTAGTGATGGCTCGATTCCAGGATTTGAAACCACCGAGGTTCTTTGACACTGAGAGTGATGAAAGAGTAGAGGCCTGGTTGAAGGATATCGAGCATCTGTTTAATATTGTTGAATATTCCAAGGCTCGGAGACTGAAACTTGCTTTCTATCAGTTGAAAGACCGAGCAAAATCTTGCTGGGAAGCCGCTGAGATTGGATTGAAAGAGACCGGGATTGAAGTCACATGGGATGTCTTCAAGGCCCAATTCTTGGAGCAGTATTCCCCTCCTTCTTATTATATTGCCCAAGAGAATGAATTCAATAGTCTGCAGCAGGGAACGATGACTGTTGCAGAATATGCTTCGAAGTTTTCTACGCTGTTGAAATATGCACCTCACGTAGCTGCGAATGCAAAAGCAAAATATAACAGGGTTGTGAATGGATTGCATCTTGCTTTATATACTTTTGTTGTTTCTGGTTTGCCTACCAGCTACGCAGAGGCCGTTGAACGAGTCAAGGCAGCCGAGGCTGGACTTAGGCGAGGAGGTCCACAGTATACCCCTCCACCTCCAGTGTCAGCTCAGCAGCCTACCTTGCGTCCGAGAGGTAGGAAGTTCAAGAAGACTGGTTCTGCTTCTTCGTCTTCTTCAAGTTCTAGTGGATCCCAGCGAGGGAGTCCTGTGATTGCTTCTTATTGTAGCCATTGTGGGGGTAAACATACTATCGAGCAGTGTCGAGGTATGTTTGGCATTTGTTATCAGTGTGGACAGGAAGACCATTTCTCTCGAGTATGTCCGAATAGGGATACGACTTCTTCTCAACCCCAGCCAGGATTTAGAGGTGACCCCAATATGATGAGACCTGCTGTTCCTGTTCCCTCTTTCCAGCAGTCGAGTGTTCCACGATATCGAGGACCGAGTGGTCAGACTGCTCAAGTCCCTCCTCAAGTTCGAGTGTATGCCATGACCGAGGATCAGGCGAAAGAAGCTCCTGGCGGTGTGATTGCAGGTATCTGCATGCTTTGCGATTATCCTGCATGTGTTTTATTTGATACAGGAGCATCTCATTCATTCATATCTCATGCATTTGTTGCATCGCATGATATTATGTGTACCCCGTTGTATGATACATTATCCATAGCCATGCCAGCAGGAAAGATTATTTTGTCTGAGCAAGTTGTGCATAATTGTGTATTGATATACGAGGATAATGTGATATTCCTAAATTTGATTGTCCTCCCAATGCACGACTTTGATTGTATTGTTGGCATTGATATCTTGACGACAAATCGAGCTACTGTTGATTGTTTTCATGGAGTAGTTCGATTTAGACCTATTGATGGACCCAAGTGAAATTTTTATGGCAAGGTTTCCCAAGCCAAAATTTCATTGATATTTTTTTTGGAAATGTCTCGACTTTTGACTAGCGAGGATGAGGGTTATCTTATCTACGCTATTGATGTCTCTAAGAAAGAGCCTTCTTTATCTGAGATTCATGTTGCGAAAGAATTTTCGGATGTATTTCCCGATGAGATTCCTGATTTTCCTCCTCATCGAGAAGTTGAGTTTAGTATTGATCTTGTACCGGGAACTGCGCCTATTTCTAAAGCTCCTTATCGCATGGCACCATTAGAATTGAAAGAATTGAAAGAAAAATTACAGGATCTTCTCAATAAGGGATATATTCGACCGAGTGTATCACCTTGGGGAGCTCCAGTCTTATTTGTTCGAAAGAAATATAGTACTATGCGAATGTGTATCGACTATAGGCAATTGAATCGGGCTACTGTGAAAAACAAGTACCCACTTCCTCGTATTGATGATTTATTTGATCAGCTTCATGGTACTTTTGTTTACTCTAAGATTGATCTTCGTTCTGGATATCATCAAGTACGAGTTCGAGATGAAGATGTGTCTAAAACTGCTTTTCGTACGAGGTATGGCCATTATGCCTTTTGGTCATGCCTTTTGGTCTTACAAATGCTCTTGCTGTCTTTATGTATTTAATGAATCGTGTCTTTCGATATTTTCTTGACTGATTCGTTATTGTTTTTATTGATGATATTCTAGTATATTCGAAATTGAAAAAGGAGCATACTGAACATTTGAGACTGGTACTTCAAACTCTTCGTACTAGTCATTTATATGCTAAATTTTCCAAATGTGAATTCTGGATGGACAAAGTGGTATTTTTAGGCCACGTCATTTCGAGACATGGCATATCTGTTGATCCTGCTAAGGTTGAAGCTGTATTGAATTGGCCGAGACCTACGAATGTTCCTGAGATCCATAGTTTCATGGGTTTAGCTGGTTATTATCGTCGTTTTATTGAAGGTTTTTCGAAGATAGCTAAACCTATTACTCAACTGACACAGAAGAATCAGAGATTCATTTGATCAGATGAATGTGAAGCTAGTTTTCTTGAATTGAAGACGAGATTGATCACAGCACCTGTGCTTACTATTCCCTCAGGTACCGGAGGATTTGTTGTGTGCACAGATGCGTCTGGTAAAGGTTTGGGTTGTGTTCTGATGCAACATGGCAAAGTGGTTGCTTATGCGTCTCGTCAATTGAAATCTCATGAAACTCGTTATCCTGTTCATGATCTTGAATTGGCCGCCATTGTGTTTGCACTGAAAATTTGGCGCCATTACTTATACGGAGAAAAGTTTGTTATTTATTCAGATCATAAGAGTCTGAAGTATCTCTTTTCTCAATCTGATTTGAATATGAGGCAACGCAGATGGATGGATCTTCTGAAGGACTTTGATTGTGAGATTCAGTATCACCCTGGATCGGTGAATGTTACTGCGGATGCCCTTATTCGTAAGGTGCATGATTCTGTTTTAGCTTCTGTTTGTGTCGCCAAAGTACATGAGGATATATGTACTTCTGGCTGGACTTTTCACTCGAATTGGAATTCTGTCACTGTCTCAGCATTGCAAATTGAGCCAAATTTGATATCGAAAATACGAAAGGCCCAACGAAGTGATGCTCAGATTCAAAAGTCGAAAGAACTTGTATCTGCAGGACATCAGTCTGGATTTCAGATTTCTTCTGATGGTTCTTTACGACTTAATGGTCGGCTGGTAGTTCCTGATAATTCTGATTTGAAATCTGCCCTTCTTCGAGGAGCACATTGTAGCAAATACAGTATTCACCCTGGAGGTCGAAAAATGTATTTGACATTGACACCTCAATTCTGGTGGAGACATATGAAGAAGGACATTACTGAGTTTATTTCGAAATGTCTTGTCTGCCAGCAAGTGAAAGCCGAGAGAATGAAACCGGGAGGATTACTTCATTGTCTTGAAATCCCGAAATGGAATTGGGAAAATATTGCTATGGATTTTTTGACTCATTTACCTCGTTCGCCCAAGGGCTGTGATGCTATTTGGGTTATTATTGATCGGCTTTCAAAATCTGCACATTTCATTTCGTATGAACGGACTTATCCTTATAAGAGAATGGCTCGTTTATATATCGAGAATATAGTGAGATTGCACGGTGTGCCAGTCTCAATTGTATCTGATCGTGATCCCAGGTTTGCTTCTAAATTCTGGGGTAGTTTTCAAAAAGCAATGGGTACGCGTTTGGCTATGAGTACTGCCTATCATCCTCAAACTAATGGCCAGACTGAGCGTACAATTCAAACGTTAGAAGATATGTTACGTGCGATTGTGATGGATTTCAGAATGGGATGGCAAGATGCCTTACCATTGGTAGAATTTTCTTACAATAATAGCTTTCAAACGAGTATTAGTATGGCACCGTTTGAAGTCCTATACGGGAGACGATGTAGGTCACCGTTATTCTGGGATGAAATTGGTGAGAGACAAATGACTGGACCTGAAATGATACAGGAAATGAATGATAAGGTTCAGTTGATTCGACAGCGAATGAAAGCTGCTCAGGATCGTCAAACGAGTTATGCGAATAAACGAAAACGACCCTTGGAATTCCAGAAAGGTGACAAAGTCTTTTTGAAAATATCTCATTTTAGAGGCACTATTCGATTTGGTATGCGAGGTAAATTATCACATCGATATGTTGGTCCATACGAGATTCTTGATCGAGTTGGGGATCTTGCTTATCGACTGGCATTGCCACCATATTTATCTGCCATTCATGATGTGTTTCATGTTTTTATGTTGAGGAAGTATGAACCAAATCCATCATATGTACTTGCACCTGATGAGGTTGAACTTGATCCTTCTCTTTCCTATGTCGAACAACATGTTCGCATTATGGATCGAAAGGAGAAGATATTGCGTAACAAATCGATTCCGCTAGTTCGAGTACAATGGACACGACATGGTGTTGAAGAATCGACGTGGGAGTTGGAAAGCAAAATGCGAGATGCATATCCGCATTTATTTGATTCTATTCCATCTGCTCCATTGTATTCAATGTATACTGATCCGTTTACTGATTTTAGTTTTGATATGTACTATAACTTGTGACATATATAGATGTTTGCCAATGTTATGTATATAGAGATATTTGAGATTTCGAGGACGAAATATTTTAAGTGGGCGATAAATGTAAGGACCGTGTATCGAATTATCGTAAATCCTATGGTGATTATCGATAATTCATGAATTTGTTATGTGATCATGTATATGATGTATATCATGACAATGAAAATGAGAAAATAAGTGTTGATAATGAAATATCGTACTAGATATTGATTAATTAACAGAATTGAATTTGTAAGAGCTCGAATGGAGAAGCCGGACGTCAATACAATACAAAACCAATATTTTGGACAGAACATCTGGCGCCCGAGCGGTAGAAAATGACCGCCCGAGCGCCAGTGTACCAAAAGTTGGGTAATTGTACAGAACATGTGACGCCCGAGCGGTAGAAGATGACCGCCCGAGCGCCAGTGTAGAATAAGCTAGTGCTCGGACAGAACATTCCGCACCCGAGCGGTAGTTTTTGACCGCCCGAGCGCGGTGCAAGTGACACTCGGGGACAGAATGTCTCGCGCTCGGGCGTGAGAATTCTACCGTCCGAGCGCGAATGCGGTGGAGATAAGAATAAGTTTTTTCTTCTTTTTTTCTTCACTTTTATTTTAGCAACTTCGAGGGAATACGAGAGATTTCAATTTATTTCGTCCGAATCGACTTCGAAACGTTATCCAAATGCGAAACAAATTATATATTCGGAACCTTCGCGTCGAGAGCTTCCTTTTGAGGTAAATTTTTTCTAGTTTCAGCAGCTTTAAATATTAAAGTGCTGGAATAGCATGTATTTGAAGTCAAGATTCATATATGTGGTAGAATAACCGACAAGAAATTCGTATTCGAAGTCGGAATTGAATTATGTTATGATATCGATTTGATATGAATTTTTAAAGTTTCAAAAGATATTTGAGACTTATATTGTCGATTTTGAATGATGTTACTGATTGAAATGAGTATGTTATTGATGTAGATAAATTATTATACTGATATCTTCAAGCTACATCGACTGGAACGAAGAATTGAGGTATGTTGCGACCAGGTAACATACGACAGGTACTTGTATCATATGATATATGTTTGATTGATTTGATTGGAAATATGTGTCTATATGCCTTATGTGATGACGTGATGTGTCATACATGACATTGTGATTGGAATATAGATGTATAAAATAAATATTTTGTAAACATACATCATTTGATGCATACATCGATACATGACATGCACGTTGAGCTATGATCCTTGGATACCCTGATATGATTTAATTGGATTCTGGGGTTTGTGAACACAATGCTATGTTTGGTATTATATGACCCTTAAAGCATAGTCATTTGTGGCCCCGACGATTGATTAAGATTTGAGATTTGATGGCGCTTTGTCGACGCTATCATACGAGTATCCCTGATTGAGGCCGGTGTGCCAGCTCGAGCATTGATTTGATAGCGATTCGTTTGATTCTGACATGTGTTCAGTGGATGGGCATTTGACCTGATACCTCCACGACATGCATGCATTGCATATCATATATTATCGTTTAGATATCTGCTGTATATATGATGGTTGTTCCATACGGAGCTTTGCTCACCCCCAAGGGGGGCTGTTGTTGTCTTTGTGTGTGGACAATGGCAGGTACTCCAGGATATCAGGAGGCTGGAGAGGGTACTTCTGGAGGGAGTCACAGTTTGAGCTGAGGTTTTATGTTTTGTTCCCAGTATATATATATATATGTATCTATATACCGGGGCATGTCCCGAGGATATGAGTTGTTTGTTTGTAGTTTGATCTGGATTACGTGTGGGCTTGTTTTATATTGTGACATGTTGAGACGAGACTATATTATATACTATTTTTAGTATTATAATTACAGTTGACATGTTTTGGGCTCATTGTAAAGAAAATTTAAACTCGTTTTCCGCTGTAATTAATTAATTAACCCTAATCAGATTGTGTTGTAATAACGATTAGGAGTTAAGGGCCCCACAGGTGGTGAGTTTGAATTTAGGAGAAGGGTAAAATTGGAAAAATATGATGGATTAAGAGTGAGATAAATAATCCTAGGGGGTGGGGAGTGATTATTTTATCACACCTAATATAACATAATCATTCATAGGAGGGATAGACTTGGTTAAATAATCACCCCTACAAAACATGTGATTAGGTGGGTTAAAAAAAATGAATTCACCTAATCACTCCTACCAAACGCATCGTAAATAATTTATCGTATCCCTCTCGGAATCCGAGATCTCTTCATGGACATAATATAATCCACAAAATGGACTAATCTACGTACCAAAGTTAGTTTTGGACAAATTTCTGATTGACAATATCCATGCAAAATTTCAAATAATTGAGGATAAACAAATTTGCACCCATTCCTCTCACGGCTTCTTCTAGATTAATATTTTATTAGTATTTTTTTCCCCAAAAAATTTATTTATATCCGAAGAGATGCAAATTGTGTAGAGTGTACATCTTTTTTATGATCTTTTTGAACGTACATTCTTGACATGAGGCTTCCGACTAAAGATCAAAATTCATAATAATTTTTGTGATGGGTCAAATCAATAAATATTTAAAATAAAAAAATAATATTTTTATATAAATTAAATGAAGGGATGAAATTTGTAAATTTATTTCATAAATTTAACATATAAAACTATCGAATAATTTTTTTTTTTTTTTTTTGTGATTGATGGGTATGACCAACCCCATATATAGATTTGGCGACCTGCAAGAAGTTATTGGGTATTTGAAATTGATGATTCACGCGTAACGCCATTCACGAGTCCAGACGTGAGAAATACATTGGATTTCACGTACAACTACTACTAAACACCTTTAACTTGGTCACTTTTTAAATTTATATATCTTTTTAAAATGTCTAAATAAAGTCCTTGGGATTGATTGATATTTGATACAAACAGCGCCCGTCAATCAACTCGTGCTTGCGGAATCTCCGTGGACAGCGGCATGTATTCAATTCAGAGTTTTAGGGGTTGTATTCATTCTATACTTCAAAAATTTTTAATGATTTTTTTTAAATGATGGACTTTTGTGGAGTTGATAGATTTTTATTGACTTTTATGGAATCTCATAGAATTGTAAAACAAATTTCATAGACTCTTATAGACTTTTTTTTCAAGATTTTTGTAGACTTTTGTAAACTTTTTCATAGAATTATGTGAATTTTGTAGTTTATAATTGTGATTTATTTTTTATTAATTTTTTTAAAATAATTATTGGACATAGATAACCTCTTCAATTTTAAATTATTTTTTTATTTATGTATTTAAATGAATTTTACTTACTTAAAAGTTAAATCAATTTAATTTGTGAAAAACGACAAATGAACTATCCAATTTATTGAAATCAAAATTTCAATTCTTTATATCAATTCAACATATTAATGAATAATATTTTTATAAGTTCATAATAAAATTTTATTAAAAGAACACTCAAAATAATGAGTAGTCTTTTATAAAAAAATCTAATCATTACTGACAATTTGATCAACATCGTTCTACATTCCATTGGCTATGATATCCCTCCATGCATTAGCATTTGCTCGTTGTTGTTTTTGAGTATTAAATAACTGATCAAAGTCGTCACCTTCATAAACTTTGCTGATGAAGACAATTGAGCTTCATTATCTAGTTCAATTTGAAATTCATCAAATTGACACTTCTTTCAAAGAAAATTATGTAATATAGCACATGCCAATACAAGCCCTGTTATGGGTGGGAAAAAATACCGAATTTTCGGTATACCGAGATTACCATAACAAAAAAATATTGAATTTACCAAATTTTAAGTATACCGAAGATTTCGATACGGTACAGTAACAATACCGAATTTTTCGGTATGGTAACGATATTCAATTTGAAAATTTTGGTATATACCTGAAATACCGGAAAAATATACAAAATTTTAAAATATATAATATTTTAAAACAATAAATTATAAATTTTTTTAAAATGTAAAGTTTTTTTGGTTCGGTATACCGAAAATTTTGGTATAGTATCGGTATGAATTTGCTTATACAATAATTTTATATATAGATTAACTAAAATTAAAGAAAATAATTAAAAATAAAATATTATATAATAATTAATAAAAAATTTAAATTTTAATTATGTTTTGAAAAAGTACAAATAAAAGAAAAAATTAATAGATGAGAAAAGAATGAAAGTTTGTATTGAATTTGGGAGATTTCTCAATTAAATGTACATCCAAATCTTTAGGTTGAATCAAAGACTTTTGTTGACATTTTATTGTTGTACCTTAGGTTATTATTCTTGTACTTAATAGAATTACATAGAGTCATTAAAAGTCTATTGACATTTTGAATACCTATAGACTTTTGTAGAGTTTTTAAAAGTCAAGTTTGAATACCACATGACTTTTTAAAATTCTAAAAAAGTTTACATTGAATACCACTAAACTTTTATGGAGTATATAAAAGTCTAGTTTGAATACCTCTAGACTTTTAAACTCCATAAAAGTAATTAAAAGTCTATAACCAATACACCCCCCTTAATGATTTTTAATGATTTTTTCAAATGATAGACTTTTATGGATTTGATAGATTTTTATTGACTTTTACTGAATCTCATATATTTATAAACAGATTTATGTGGATTTATGTAGACTTTTTTGCAAGATTTTTATAGACTTTTGTGGACTTTTTTTTATAAAATTTTATAAATTTTGTACTTAATTATAACATATTATTTTTTTTATTAATTTTTTGAACCAATAATTAATTGACATATATAACATATTCAGTTTGAAATTATTTTTAATATTTATATTAATAAATAAATTTACTTATTTAAAAGTTAAATCATTTAATTTTTACATGTTTATATATGTGAGTTTGTATGCATGTTTGTAAATTTTTTAAAATACATCAATTGATTAACATCTAACCTTGTTTTTAAATTGATAATATACACGTGAAAAAAATATTATTTATTATTGTGTGAATATAATTTTGTATAAAAATATCATAGCTTACATATTAATTGAAAATGCTAAAATGAATTAAAAAAATCATAGTTGTTACCTAAATATTCAATTATTAGAATTAAGCAACATTTTTTTGGATCATCCTTTATTATTATTGAATATTACATTAATTTGTATAAATCAATAACTAAAAATACAAAATCAATTCTAGAATTTAAAATTTCTTGTGATATTAAAATAAAAAATTATTAAATGAACAATCAACTAAAAAATAAAAATTTTGAAAAGTAAATATGAAAATATATACAGAGATACACTTCGAAAATTTGAGAGAGTGATAGAAATAGATGAGAGGAGAGAAGATAATAAGAGAGGTGATGTGAAGCGACAGAGAGAAAAATAAATAGCTTGTGTATGAGTTAGAAGTTTTAAAAATCCATCCAAATCTTTGGTTTGAATCAAATACAATTTTTTACAATTTATAGTTGTACCTTAAGTTTTAATGTTTGTATGTTAATGAATTTCATGAAGTTATTAAAAGTCTATGGAAAATTTGAATATCTATAGACTTTTATAGAGTTTTTAAAAGTCAATGTTGAATATCACTTAACTTTTTAAAACTCTATGAAAGTTTATTTTGAATACCACTAGACTTCTATAGAGTATGTAAAAGTTTTAATTGAATATATCTAGACTTTTAAAATCTACAAAAATAATTAAAACTCAATAAATCTCCTATATTGAATACACCCTCCTTCATTTCAATCTTCCGTTCTCTTCCTTCTATTAATTTAATTTTTATTCATCTTTCTTGCATCATTTAGTTAACCGTATTTAGCGGAATTATTTAAAAAATGTATCGTTAAATAATAATTAAAAAATAATAAATTTATATATAGAATTAACTTATAGATAAGACGAATCAATCTTATTTATATTTATAATAATAAATAATATTTTTAATAATAAAAAAAATCAAGTAAAAAATTTATCTAAAAAAAGTAATTTTTTGAGTAGATCTTTTCTGAGACGGTCTCACGAATCATTATCTGCTAGACAGATCAATCCTACCGATATTTATAATAAAAAATAATACTCTTTAACATAAAAAGTAATAATTTTTTCATGGATGATCCAAATAAGAGATCTGTCTCACAAAATAAGACCCATGAAAACGTCTCACACTATTTTTCACCTAATTTTTTTATTAAATAAAATGCCTAAAGTTCGTGGAGTGGAGGGTGAATGAATTTGGTTGAAACGTTCCGTACCTTGGCCTTTTTTCGTGTCTTGTCATTTAATGCCAGAAAATCGACATTTATCGCAGTCCGACATGGCGTCTTTTTAGCTGCACTTGTCACTCTCACGCGCTTAAATTACCACGCCCCATACGATTTTTTTTAAGACGGGACGGACGGACTTTCGATAATGCAAGCTAATTAACGATTCGGTAAATTTCCCAAAAATACATCTGTCAATGTTTTCATTAAAATTCAGTACTTAGTCATAATTTTTTAGAAATCAGTACCTGACAATTCTATACATTTAGTTTTAACTACTCATTAAAAAAACTTTACATTTTTACCCTTTATTATTTAAATAAATATATTATTTTATCCATCAAAATTATATCATTTTTCTCCATTTAAAATATAATTTTATCAAAATATTGTTTCTCAATTATCATGGAATAAAAGTAAATACTTATTTTGACATACAAAGTACCTATTATGGGATTTCAGATACTTGATTTCGCTATTTGAATACTCCAAATATATAAGAAAATACTATATTTTCGAGCATTCACCGTAAATTCAGTCATTGTTGGTATTTTCATTAAAAATGCATTAGGATGACTTATTCATGTCATTTTATTTTTTAAAAAAAACATAGGTCATCACTCATCATGAAATAAGATTAAGTATTTATTTTCACCAATAAAATATCTATTTTGTAGTTCCAAATGCTTGATTTTACTCTTTGAATACTCCAAATGTGTAAGAAAATATTGGATCTTCGAGCTATCACAATAAATTCAATAAAGTTGGTATTTTCATTGAAAATGCATTAAGATGACTTATTCATGTCATCTAATTTTTGTAAAAACACAGTTTCTCACTCTTTGTTGAATTAGAAAAATTACTTATTTTGATCAATAAAATACCTATTTCCGGGTTCCAAATATTTGATTTTGGCTATTTGAATACTTCAAATGTGTAAGAAAATACTTAAGTTTTAAGTAATATTAAGTGACTTTTGATTGTGTCATTTGTGAAGTTAAAATGTGATACTTAAATTGGTACAAAAAGTATCTAATTAGAGTATATAAATACATTATTTTACCCCGTAAATACTCATATCCAATTATTTGAGGATGCCAAAATATAATTTGAAGTTAATATTAAGTGACACCGATGATGATATTCGTGAAACAAAAATGTGATACCTAAATTAATACAAATAATACATAATTCGAGTTCACAAACACTTGATTTTACCTTTTAAATACTCAAATTCGATTGAGTATGTCAAAATATATAATTTGAAGATAATATTGAATATTTTTTTATGATGAGATTTGTGAATAAAAAACGTGCTACCTAAAATTGGTACAAACAGTACCTATTTTGATTTCACATATACTTGATTTTACCATTTTAAGACTCAATTTTGATTATTTCGGGATATAAAAAAATATAGTTAGTAATATTGAGTGACTTTTGATGTGTCATTTGTGAAGTTAAAATGTGATATCTAAATTAGTACAAAAAATATCTAATTCGAGTCTACCAATACTTTATATTACTTCCTAAATGAGAAGTATTTTAATTTGAGTTTGCAAATACTTGATTTCGTAAATGAGATACTCACAATATGTATTAAAATACTGGATATTCGAATAAGCAACGTAAGTTCATCAAGTGTTGGTATTTTTATGGAAGATATATTTGGATGACATATTCATCTCATTTAATAATTAAAAAAAAAAACAAATTCTCAACTAAGCATGAAAATTTTAAAGTACTTAGTTTTACTTGAGAAGTACCTAATTTAAGTTTGCAAATATTTGATTTCGTAAATGAGATACTCACAATATGTATTAAAATACTATATATTCGAATAGGCAACGTAAGTTCACCAAGTATTGATATTTCCATGGAATAAGCATTTGGATGACATATTCATATCATTTAATATTTTTTCTGTAAAAGAAAAAACAAATTCCCAACTAAGCATAAAAATTTTAAAGTATTTGTTTTTATTTGAGAAGTACCTAATTTGAGATTGCAAATATTTAATTTGGTACATGAGATACTCATAATATGTAATAGAATACTGGATATTCGAATATGCAACGTAAGCTCACCAAGTATTTATCTTTCCTTGGAATATGCATTTGGATGACATATTCATCTCATTTAAAGAAAAAAATACTAATAAATATAATGAATAATTACCAATAAGTATTATGTCAAATAAGTATAATTGTCAAATAAGTCATTCAATGAATATCAAAACGTATTGTCAATTAATATTTATGAGTATTTTATAAATCATTGATCCAAGAATCGATAGATATGCTTAAAGTGCAAACTTCAAGCTCATTTACGAACTATGTTCATAATGCATCTCTCAATTAGTCCATGATGAATAATGAACTATGTTTATTTATTTAAATGATATGAATAAGTATACTAATGAATTTTACATGGAAAGATTGCATATTTGAATATCCAGTATTTTAATGCATATTGTGAGTATCTCATTTACGAAATCAAGTATTTACAAACTTAAATTAGGTACTTCTCAAGTAAAACTAAGTACTTTTAAATTTTCATTCTTATTTGATAATTTTTTTACCAAAAAAATATTAAATAAGATGAATATGTAATCCATGATTAGTGATCGAGCAAAACTTTCATTGTAAAATTCTTAGTAAAAATTAATAATATTCAAGCTCAAAATAATCGCAAGTGCACGATGTCAAGTAATAATATAGTCATTGACTTTCAATAATCGCAAGTGCATGATGTCAAAATGTTCCATGCTTATTGATTGAGCAAAACTTTCATTGTCTAAGGACTGTATTTCTCAATTATTATTCTCAGTTATTCAATTTTTAGCAGCGATACTTCAGATGATTGTTTACTACTACGATTATTAAATAAAAACTCAATGAAATGGTTCAAGGATTAAATGATGAAATAAATAAGCTAGAATGATTGATTAAAGTTCAATGAGAAATGAATTTGTTGTGAATCTCGGTTCACCTACCCCTCGCTAATCTACTTGATTCGTTCGACAATGATCTATGCTTTCGACGAGATTTCATATCCAACTGAACACGCCCTCTCAAGCTATGCCAAACTAATTCAACTCAGTGAAGTAATTAAATCTCTTTAATTATTTATAAATGGTGAATTGCATGTCGTTTTATTAAATCTCATAGCTTTCGACCTACTGAACTATGACTATCAACGTGTATCCGACTTCATATTTCTCTGTAAATTGTAAATCCACGGATTATGCTACTCGTTCCTATCGCGGACTATTCTCTCGAAGAACATTGTCCGGAAATCTTCAAATCTTCGCTCTAAGCCTTTTTTTCTCCTTCAAAGCTTTGTGGCTGCTGAAATGTCCTTGAACATGTCATCCAAATACATCTTACGCGAGCACTTGATGAACTTACGTTACATATTCGAATATCCAGTATTTTAATACTCATTTTGAGTATCTCATTTACCAAATCAAATATTTTAAAACTGAAATTAGATATTTCGCAAATAAAACTAAGTACTTGAAAAAGTTCAATACTTAGTTGCGAATTTGTTTTTTTTTAACAATTAAAAAAACTATTAAATGAAATGAACATGTCATCCAAATGTATCTTGGATGGAAATGTGAGCACTTGGTGAACTTACATTGCATATTCGAATATCCAGCATTTTAAGACTCATTCTGAGTATCTCATTTACCCAATCAAGTATATTAAAATTGAAATTAGGTATTTCGCAAGTAAACTAAGTATTTGAAAAAGTTCAATGCTTAGTTACGAATTTGTTTTTTTAACAATAAAAAAATAATTAAATGAAATGAACATGTCATCCAAATGCATCTTGGATGGAAATGTGAGCACTTGGTGAACTTACGTTGCATATTCGAATATCCAGTATTTTAATACCCACTCTATCTCATTTACCAAATCAAATATTTTAAAATTGAAATTAGGTATTTCGCAAGTAAAACTAAGTACTTGAAAAAGTTCAATGATTAGTTACAAATTTTTTTTTTAAACAATAAAAAAATAATTAAATGAAATGAACATGTCATCCAAATGCATCTTGGATGGAAATGTGAGCATTTGGTGAACTTACGATGCATATTCTAATATTCAGTATTTTAATACTCATTCTGAGTATTTCATTTACCAAATCAAGTATTTTAAAATTGAAATTAGGTATTTCGCAAGTAAAACTAAGTACTTCAAAAAGTTCGATGCTTAGTTGCGAATTTGTTTTTTTTTTTTAACAATAAAAAAACAATTAAATGAAATGAACATGTCATACAAATATATCTTGGATGAAAATGCGTGCACTTGTGAACTTACGTTGCAAATTCGAATATCCAGTATTTTAATACTCATTCTGAGTATCTCATTTACCAAATCAAGTATTTTAAAATTGAAATTAGGTATTTCGCAAGTAAAACTAAGTATTTGAAAAAGTTAAATTCTTAGTTGCAAATTTGTTTTTCTTTTAAAAATAAAAAAATATTTAAATGAAATGTACATGTCATCTAAATGCATCTTGGATAGAAATACGAGCACTTGGTGAACTTACATTGCCTACTAGAATATCCAGTATTTTATTAATTTTTATGAGTATCTCAATTATCAAATGAAGTATTTAAAATTGAAATTAGGTATTTCGTAAATAAAAGTAAGTACTTCAAAATGTTCAATGCTTAGTTGCGAATTTTTTTTAAAAAATAATTAAATGAAATGAACATGTCATCCAAATGCATATTGGATGGAATGCGAGCATTTGGTGAACTTACGTTGCATATTCAAATATCCAGTATTTTAATACTCATTTTGAGTATCTCATTTACCAAATCAAGTATTTTAAAATTGAAATTAGGTATTTCGCAAGTAAAACTAAATACTTGAAAAAGTTCAATGCTTAGTTGCGAATTTATTTTTTTAACAATAAAAAAATAATTAAATGAAATGAAAATGTCATCCAAATGGATCTTGGATGGAAATGCGAGCATTTGGTGAACTTGCATTGCATATTCGAATATTCAGTATTTTAATACACATTCTGAGTATTTTATTTACTAAATCAAGTATTTTAAAATTGAAATTAAGTATTTCGCAAGTAAAACTAAGTATTTCAAAAAGTTCAATTAGTTGCGAATTTGTTTTTTTTTTAAATTTAAATTCAATTTACATGTCATCCAAATGCATTGGGAATGGTGAGTAGAAAGAGAAGATGACCAATAGAAATATGTATTTATATCATTTTATATTAATCAAAAAGGTAAAAAAGTAAAAATGCATGAAACATGTATTAAAAACTAAATTGATCTTTTGTCAGGTATTAAAATACAAAAAAAAACTCCTGAGTACTAAATCTTAAATAAATCATAGACAGATGTATTTTTCTCCAAATTGGCCATTGACGATTCAACGCTCAAAATCAAATAAATGGAATTTTTTAAAAACTTGACTAGTACAGTAGTACTTGTTTTGTTAAAAGATCTGCTGGAAAAATGGGAGGTTGATAAAATAGAAAAAAATATGAAAGTCGGTGAAGAAGGAAAAAAGAATTCTTACAATTTATGGGTAGATATTAACAACTAATTTTGTCCTCGAGGAATTCAGAAAAATAAAGAGAATTCCCTAGGCATGCGAGCGAGAATCAGGAGAGATTAACGTGCAGACTGGCCGTTCTGATGGAGTTACAGACGGGGCAAGCTTGAAGAGATGACCCACATAAACTGCACAGGCACAGATGCCTGCATGGCAAAAGTAGTACGCACGACTCCTCTTTCCCACAACTCCTGCACATCCTATAGCTTCTTTGGTGTTTGTCCCCGCCCGCCTCCTTCAAGTTGCTGCCGCAGCACGATTGAGCATCGTCCGCTGTGTGGTGTTGTTCGTCTTCGACTTGGGCCAGGACTTGTTGAAGATCGGATCTTAGAGCGTTCGCCGTGGCTTCGTTGCTTTGTGCCAAATCCCTCCAGATTTGGTTTTCCATCGATAGCGATTTCACTCTCTCCTCCAGTGCCCAGTTTAGCTCTACAATCTTTTTCAGTTCGTCTTCTTTTGCTCTCAGTTTGCTCGTCATGTTTTCTTTCACTGCTTCCGCGATTCGTCGGGAAAATCTTCTGTGACTTTCTTCCATTTCCATCCACACTTTCTCCGCCTAAATTTTATTTTTCGAGAGGTGATTTGAAATAAAGATGAAGAAATTAAACCAAGAGATAATATATATATATATATATATATATATATATACACCGTAACATACATGTTGGGAGATGAATCGATCCATTTCCATTCTTTTCTGGTGGATCTGAAGCGTGATATCTTCACCTAGAAAATTGAAAGAAGTGCAACGATTATTCGCATTCTCGTTCTGCGCTACGTTTGGAAACGACGAAAGTATTGGATTGATATTTGATTCTCTCGAACGCTTCCTCGAAACGCCGAGACAGTTGTATGATTTCATTGCCTCGGATTTGGCCGGAAAAGTATCCGCTAACGTCGAGCAGTACATAGGTAAAGCAGAATCCGTCGCCGTTGTGATTCCAGCTAACGGAGCCACAACTCCATACGTCATCTGAGCTCCAAACGCGCTTCCATTTCTTTCCTCGCTGTTCACCATCAACCCTCTGCAAAAAAAAAAAACTCAAATTTCTTCTCTGCTAGACCATCAAGAAAACGAAAACAAAACCCTTGAAGAATAACAGAACATACTGATTGCCAAGAACCGGTGGACGAAACAGATTGAGATGCCGAGCTTCAACTGCCATTAAAAAATCTTGGTTTTCTTTGAGGGAAGTGAAGGAGAGGCTATCTATATCGTAACTTGCATGTAAATCTATATCTTTCAGTTCGCGACAGATGGAATTGAGAGGTGGAGAGAAGGTGAGGGAAAATGAAATAGAATACGAAGTGGAAATGATGGCTTCAATTTTATCATGTTTGTTATATATCTGTCGTTTGATATTTTCATTTTAGATCAGATATTAACGCTTTATTTGTTTGATCCACAACTTATTTAAAAATAGTTATATATATTGCATAAATTTGTGTGAGACGATGTCACGGGTCGTATTTGTAAGACGGGTCTTTTATTTGGGTCATCCATGAAAAATATTATTTTTTATGCTAAGGGTATTATTTTTTATTGTGAATATCAATAGGGTTGACCCGTCTCACAGATAAAGATCCGTGAGACCGTCTCACAAGAGACCTACTATATATATATCATGAAATTCGTCTTTTCCTGATTTCAAAATTTTAATACGCTGATTTTTGGGGTAAAAAAAACAATAAAAGAAATAATCTTGTAAACGATGTTGGGCCTGTTAGAATGAGAAGTAGAAATGATCCTGAATTAAAAAATTTTGCAACAAAATTTGTGTGAGACAATTTTATGGGTCATATTTTGTGAAACGGATCTCTTATTTGGATCATCCATGAAAAAGTATTACTTTTTATGCTAAGAGTAATACTTTTTTTATTGTGAATATAGGTAGAATTGACCAATCTCACAGATAAAAATTCACGAAAGTGTCTCACATCTGATCAAAAATTTTAACTTGCTAATTTTAATTTGCTGCAATTAAGGGCACGCTTAGGACAGTCCCACATAATTAGTTTACAATAGGGTTCCATTATTTTTACTTATTTTTCTAATTCATTTACTGTTCAGTAAATAATAAGACCATATTTTATGGTTTTTAAAAAATAATCAAATTATCATTTGGGGATGGAGCGAGAAAAATGATCCATTATATCCTCAATAAGTGATGTTGATGAAAAACATGGAGATGTTGGGAGGTTTGATCTTGTTTTGAAAGTTCGGATTAGAACTTCGAATCTGGAAACACAAACAAGAACGTTAGAATGGGTCGGACAGTTGTTCGACGTAGCTCCTCTGACGCTCAAGTTAGCTAATAGAAAAATAGAGAGAGTACTATGTGTGTTCTGAATGAGAGAATTTATGGATCAATATACAATAACCAGAACATGGTATTTATAGGAGAAGAGTCACTATTCGAGAGTACAGTTCTCCGATGACTAAAACTTTGATATTTGTAGGATTCTAAATATGTCGGTATTCTTCTCCTGTTTCACTCTAGATCCTCAAAATCTTAGATCAAGTTAAGTTAAATCTCCCTAAGCCTTATTTTTGTGGATGACCTGCTGATACATCTGACTAGGAGCTCTCGTGAGGCATGAGCTCGTGTGTTGTGTAGTGAGCCTGTCCACGTTCTTAATAGGAGGTCGGCCAAGACTTTGTTAATCGCTGCGATGACATATGCTAAGAGGTCATATTAGACCTTTCTGGGAGGTCGGCAACCTTGCTAATCGATGAGATTATCGAAGTATAGGAGGTCGGTTCGGCTGAGCTTCCGGATGATCTCCTTACGGCTCTGAGTAAACGAAGCCCACAGTAAGTCCCTCGATGATATGCTGGATTCGGGTGAATGAAGTAACCTCTTAATGAACCATATCTATTAAGGTGACCTCTCGGGGTTACCTGGATATTGGGTATGCATTCTCTCGGGCTGTCGAGAGTGGTCCGAGCGTATTTCCTGGAATATCAATGGGTATCGACAATAAATTTTATTCGGTTCAGCATCACACCTCAAATGGTGTAGATAGCAGTTTTTTTCAATTTCTTCAAGAAGAAATGTCCATTTCAATCTTGATTACTATTGTGCATTTGTACCGCTTGCACTGCACAGCAGGGGAATAAACCGTCGTGGTCCATCAGAATAAATAAATATCCTTAGATCCAATGTATCTGATTGTCGCTACTCACACACATTTCTAATTCGTATTAGAAGCATCTTTATTTAGGATTCGGAGTGAGCAGATTTATATCCGTTGGAAGCATCGAATCGATTTATACATACAATAAAAAATAACATTTTTTATAGATCATATCATGTTGGAGATCCATATCAATAAAAATTAATCCGTGAGACGGTATCATACGATACGATGTGTAGAATTATTTGTAAAAATATTTTTTCCAAAATCTGAAACACAATAAAATGTGCTACTTACCTTAGCTTTTCAAAAAAGAGAGAGAACTTACAATCCAATTCCAATTGCGGATATTCCTAGGCTAGAAAAAATCGATCGCTAACGTCAAAGTAAAGGCGAGTACCTATTATTATAATTATATAAAAATAAAAATTTAGGAATGCCTCGACGTGAAATTTAATAAATGAAATCAATGTCTGAAAAACTTTATATTATGTTACTCAATTGTATAAAATATACAACACTACACACACACACACACATATATATATGTATACATATACATATACATATATATATGTTTGTAGTATGTAAATAGTGATTTCCCTACAACACTAAATCTACGTAAGATCAGTTCATAGTTGATATCATCTACCAACTCTATTTTTTTTTTAAAATGAATGATTCATTAAAATAAGTAAAAGTTAGTACAGGTACAAATACACTGGGCATCGCCAGGGACAAATCAATCTAGCATAATCAGTCTCTAATCATATGAACCATAACCCAGAGTCCAAATTTAAATTACATCAACCTTTACTTTTTGTTTCACCACCGCTCAATTGAGACCATAAAAGTAAAATAAAGTAAAAAAGGGATAAATAAAAAGTTGGCGGTGGGGGTGAAAAAATCGGTTTTTTTAAAAAATTCAAGAACTAATTTCCGTATTGCAAAACGCAACCAGCAAATGCGGATGCTGCAAAAATATTTTGTAGCGTTCGTTTATCGTTGATTTATGTGTTCAATTTTCTTCTTAGTTTATTTGTCTTTTCAGCAATTTACTACATTCAATTATGTGATCAATAATTGGATTACTATATGTATTTGAGACATGTCATTCACGAGATGAGATGTCGAATAACACTATAGAAAAATATATGATTGATGTTTATAGATTTTGGAAGGTCATAATTACATCGAATCCATTAAAAGAATCAGCAGTGCTATTGAAATTATTAAAAATATTTTATTTTTAATAGAGATATTAAAATCGATATTAGATAATTAATTCCTATCTGTCACTTGGGAAAGAGAGTAGGAAGACTTGAGAACTCTTTGTTTGTAAACGAGTTGAATTTATAAATATAAATATCAATGATAATTTAGTGTAGTGGAAGCCAAATGAAATGACACCTCTAGATTCCTATTCTCATTGATTAATTTTAGTTTATAGTTAATTATTAAAACTCAATTAAATTTTGTAAATAAATTTTGATTATTCTAATTACGAAAATTAATATATTATTAAATTATACTCTCTCTAAGAAATATATATATGCTTAACGGAGTACTAAATTGACATCTTACACTTGCGGTTAACAAAATTATGCAACAATAAGCTTGACGGTGATTGAGGATAACACATCAAACATATTCAAGCGATTAAAGGAGTTGATATGATCGGTTAGAGAGATAATCGTTGAGCTACAATAGCTCGGTTCTTGAAATATTGAACACCGATGAATTAAATCGAGTTTTGTTATTTTGTTTCTAATGAATTTGCCTAAATGCGCAGAAACTAGAACTGATCAGGATTCGAATTGATCAGTTATCGAGCCAAAACTGAAGCTATCGAGACACAAACTGAAAGTGCCAACTGATTGCCTAAACTGAACCAGTTCAACTGAAATATCAAAAGACCAGTTCAACTGATTGTCCAGCTGATAGTCAATTCAACAGAAGACCTTCAGAAGCCCGACCAACTGATGAAGAGCTCAACTGATGAAGAGTCCAGCTGACCAGTTCAAGTGAAGCAGCGAAATCAGTTCCAGCTGATGAGCCAATTGATTTCACCGAACCAATTCAAGATCAGTTCAACTGACCAGTTCAAAACATCAGTTAGGAATCAATCAGTTTGCAGAATACGACAAGCTTATTCAATGGAATCTAGCATCCGTACTGAGAAAAAGCTTTTGTCTAGTCAAAGCACAATAATAGACGTTGCAGCGGTGCTTAAAACCAAAACATTCCAGAATAGCCGTCGGAAAGCACAAGACAAATATCGAGGAACAGATTCAAACTGCAACGTTCATTTTTATGAGTCTTGGTGTATGGTCTCATTGCATCTATAAATACGAGACCAAGATCATCAATACACAAGTGTAGTATGGAAAATACACAAGTTTGAAAAACACACAAGTGTGTAAAGATAGAAGAGTAAAAGGGCATTCCAACTGCTTAGTATAGAAGCAAAATTCTCAGTGTGTGAGAACACCTTCATGTTGTATTCATAGTTTAGTTCTCACACACGCACACACACAATCACTCACATATACAGAGATTTAGCTTATTGACTAGCTGATTGAGTCTTGCACAAAGACGTAAAACTTGTGTATGTAGTCTTTGACATATAGACGTTAAACAAGTGTTGGCTGGAAGGTGTTGCCTTCAGTTTAGGCTAGGAGTTCATTTAGGCATTAGGGTAAGTCCTAAGTTGAGTGAGTTTGTACAAAGTGTTGTATAAATCAAAGTCTTCTAGTGGAATCTACCCGAGGTTAACTGGTCTAGCTGACTCAAACTGGACTCAACTGATGCTGACCGCATTGATCATCTATTTTGATCTGATATAGCAATGAAGCGATGGTATACTGCTGACGATTAAGCTCCTAATTATTCAACATTTCAGCGTAGTTGAGTTTCGTTTGTTGATCAGCTGAACTGGTAGGTTGGCAACTGAAATCTTGTCCACTGATCATTTTAGCTATTCTGCTGTCAGTTTGGACTCAAAACCCTACACATTGCTAAAACAGCAAAATACAGAGTCGAGAGAAGTGGCTACAATGCTAGTTGCAGATCCAATAATCTTTTCTCTTCCCACGGTAAATTTATATAAAAATTTTAAGAGGATTTTGAAAAACATTTTAAATAACATTTTGAAACAAATTTAAAATATAAGTTTTCAAACGTTCTTCTTAGAACAGTTAGCTCTGATACCAATTGATGGATTGGTTTTAACACCTGCGAAGGTGCTTCAAACACAATATTCTTAATGAGTTTCAATAGTTCGTGTTCTAAGAATGTAAACACCGATGAATTAAATCAAGTTTGATTTTAAATCAAGCAGAAGACACTCGAAATAATCGTTCATTAAGAAAGCTGACTAATTTGAAAGCCTCTTAACTTGTGTAAACTGAATAACTGAAATAAGTGGAATCGGTTATTGTATATAACAGTTCAGTTATGGTGAGAACTGAATTGATGACAGCTCGAACTGATCAAATAAATTTGAAAACAATAGTTAAACATTTAAGTACACAAGATATGTTTATGGATGTTCGGAGACTTCAAGTGCTCCTATGTCACCTCTTCTACAACCTCGGGTAGGATCCACTATAAGACTTTGATTTATACAACACCTTGTACAAACTCGCTCAGCTTAGGACTTACACTACTGCCTAACTGAACTTCTAGTCTAAACTGAAGGCATCACATTACAGCCAACGCTTATTTAACATCTATATGTTAAATACTACATACACGAGTTTAATGTCTTTGTGCAAGACTCACTCAGATATTGAATAAGCTTAACTCTCATATTAGAATGATTGTGTGTGAGTGTGTGAGAACTGATCTATGAATACAACACGAAAGCATTCTCACACACTGAGGAAATTGTGCTTCTAATCTAAGCTGATAGCACGCTGAAGTGTTCCCTCAAATTTGGGAGGATTGCTTCCTATAAGCTGGTATACGTTGAGTGTGTCCTTCTTATTTTCTCATGATTTTCACACACTTGTTTGCTAATGATCTTGATCTTCTATTTATAGAAACTTCGTGATCTTTCTTCAAGACTCATCAAATACGTCTGTTGCAGTTTGAATATGTTCCTCGATATTTGTGTCTTGTCTTTTTTGACAGTCATTCTGGAACGTCTTGACTTTAAGCTCTGCTGAAACGTTCATTATTGTCCTTTTGACTGGACAATTGCTTTCCTTAATGCGCACAACAGGATTCCATTTAGATAAACTTGTCGTGTTCTGCAAACTGGTCGGCTCCTAACTGATGTTCTAAACTGGTCACTTGAACTGATCTTGAACTAGTTTGGTAAAATCAGTTGGCTCGTCAGCTGAACTGATTTTACTGCTTCAGTTGAACTAGTCAGCTAGGCTCTTCATCAGCTGGTCAGGCTCCTGAAGGTCTTCTACTGAACTACCTTCAGCTGGACAATCAGTTGAACTGATATTTGATATATCAGTTGAACTGGTTCAGTTTGGGCAATCAGTTGACGCTTTCAGTTTGCGTCTCTATAACTTCAGTTTTGGCTCGGTAGCTTTCAACGTACTTAGGTAAAGTTATTAAAAACAAAATAACAAGTTTTGTTAACATCAAAATCAAGATTGCGAACATGAAATGTTCCAACAGGAGTTCAAGGAAGCATTTCATGGAGACGTGTCGAGCGACCAAGTATTCGAGTACAAAATGACCCAGGAGAACAGCACCACAACACACAATCATGCGCCCAGATGCGCCCCAGCACGCCCTGCTTGATGAAAGGTGAATAAATTCAATATTTTGCATGTCCCAGCGTGAATTCTCCGCGCCCAAGTGCGCCACAGACACAAATTAATTAATAGTTAAAAAGACACATGTTGTATTAAATAATGAAAATACATTATTTATTCCTGCAAAATATATAAAGGTCCAGATATTGTAGACTTTCCTATACATGTTGCATTGCACAACTCGCAGTATATGAATTCTAAAACTGCACTTCCCCAAACATAATATTTTTACACGATTAATATCATGTAGTAGTTACAAAACATGAGTCTAGCCGATCCTCCATGATAATGCGGGAACATTATTCTTCCAATAATCATCAATTCTACACATCGGTATACCTCACGAAATCTACTTCCGAACTACTATAATCAAGAACGGTAGACATGCAATGATCATATAGTACAATCACAGACAAATTATCATTTTTAAAATGCAATGATGTGGCACAAATCCCAACAAGTCAAGATATATATGTTTCCATTATCCAATTGTATGTGAAACATCTATTCTAATCATTGGCTTACCACCAATTGTTAGGCCTCAAATTATCGAAACATCTTGTAATATGACAGTTGCTTCACCACATCTAAAATAAAACATGTGTGTCTCGTGTCGTCAACATTCAACAAAAGTAGTATTCAAATGATTGTAAATACTTGAAAGTTGCATTGTAAAATCCCATAAAACTCAATAGGATTTAGTTATGTAAGGACACGATCGTATAAATAATTCTCAACATATAACATCCAAACAGATATATGTCGCTTGTAAGTAGAGAACACTTGAGATCTTTTAGACCTCGATTTTCTGTCATTCTAAAATAAATTGTCAAAATAGTAAGTTAGTACAAAACGTTCGAATAAGACATGAAAAATAAATATAAAAATAATACTTAAAAAGATTATTAATAAAAATATTAAAATAATAATATAATACTTAATGTGTGTATATAATAAAAAATTCAATATTAACTTTTCAAATGCACATACAATTTGTTTTTTCTTTTGAGTAATTCACTCCTCACTTTCAAATACAACTTGTTTTCTAAAGAGGAGTGAACATTTTATGATATGCTGAGCTTTATTTTATAAAAAACCAAGACGATGCTCGAGTATTTGCTATCGGAATGGTAAAAAAATCACTCAATCTTCCTGTTGTAATAGAATTAGTCATGGTCAAAAATTCTGGAGCGTATACCAAACAGAAGCTGTAGGTTTTGAGCAAGCATAACAACGTTAAAAGTTACACCGTCCGCTGCAGTTTTTTGCAGTGAATTCTGCAAAACTTGCAAGGTCCGTTACTATTAGTGGCCTGCTAATAATAAAAAAGGTGAAAAAATACATTTAATGCTACTAAAATAATAAAGAAGAGATTGAAAAATCTCAAACTGACGCGAAACCACAAATGCAGTATTTTTATTTTTAATTAATAAAAGTAAAATCATTATGAGATGTGAAACATAACTCGAAGTAATTTATCACCGTTGGATTATTGTCATTATTTGAAGATAAAGGTTAATGGAAGTTCGAAAGTTAAAGGTTAAAGGTCCCCCTTTGAAGGGAAAATGAATCAGGCACCTCGACTAGTTGAAAATATAAATTCTTTATCACCTTTGTTTTACCTTTGAATTTCCGCCCCCATTTTGAGAGATTCCTCTCTTTAAAATTACTAGTTAACAAGGAAAGAGTGACTCTGACAGATTCATAGAATTTTGTACTTCTTACGTTAAAAATGGTTTTTGGTAGCGTATTGATGAATAAGATTCCCAGGGGGAAAAAAAAAAGGGAGAAGCTATCCTATACTTACATCAACGCATGTATGGTTTCTTAAAATAATCACTTGTTTTTAAAAGTTGCAAACACTCCCTTCGCTTTAGTTTTAAGATGCTTTGAATTTAGAGTAGATCTTTTGTGAGACGATCTCACAAATCTTTATCTGTGAGACGGGTCAACCCTATCGATATTCACAATAAAAAATAATAATCTTAGCATAAAAAGTAATATTTTTTCATTGATAACCCAAATAAGATATCTATCTCACAAAATACGACCCGTGAGACCGTTTCGCACAAGTTTTTGACTAAATTCATATTTTTGTATATAATAAAAAGAGCTAAATTGACAATAGTTCTTTTGTTTCGCTTGGGCCTTCTTTGTCTGTTCTCCCATAATGGGCCTCTCATGACCCTTAAGCTGTGAATTGTTTCTTAGTCCACTTGATTTTCATTTTTTTCAGTGTTGTTTTGACACTTTTCACTTTAGATTTGAGAGTGGCATTTTGCGCTGATCTTTGCTGATTGCCTGACTATGGCTCTAAGATTTTAGCCCTGCCCCAGTGATACCAGATTCAATAACTTGATAAATGGCTTGGCCTTGTTCGCACGCTACGGTTCCACGCCGATTAAAAATCTCACCGGACTGAGTCCTTCACAAAAGACTTGGTTTTAGAAGATCGCTTGTTTTGAATGTGAAAAAATTGAATAAATAGAAACAAGTACTTCAAAATTAGGATTTTTTTGGGATATCATCTATTAATTTTTTAAGTTTTTGAGTAAAACTTCAATTTTTCTAATTTTGTGTCGTAAAATATTTGTACGTCGTAAGGCCCAAAACGAGCGCATTCAATAGCCAAAGAAAGTGAATTGGGCCAAGTCACCATCCAATGGCTGACTTAGTGGGCTCGTCAAGCTGAGTTAGAACATAAGATGATAGCCCAGTGAAAATGTGACCTGCTAAACCCAAAACCCCCTCACGTGACGTGCACAATTCAGCGCTATCCTTGTTCCTCTTCTCCATTCCATCAGCGATGGAGATCGCCATATCCACTGGAAATCTAGCTCCTTTTGGCCTCTGTACAAGGCCGGTTTCCAGTAATTTTACTGGCAGTTCAGTTCTGCTCTCGGGTTCGTTTTACCTGGAGGTAAATGTCCGGCTTTCACCCCACGCGTCAGATTTTGTATCACTAACGCTTCCGTTGCTGTTGAAGATAAGGTCGAAACTAGGACTGCTTTGATCAGAATTGGTACAAGGGGGAGTTGAACTTTTCCTGGATATCTCTTTTTAATCTTTGTTCACAATTCTTCCTAGACGTGAAGTTTGTAAATTTCCTGCACGGTTATAGAATATACACTGAGTTTTGATTTGGCTAGCTTGTTGAAGTTATATTGACGGTCTAGTGGTGCTTTGGAATTGTTGATATTTGAGTGCATTCCGGTTTGAGGTTGAGTTTTAATAGATTTGCATTTAATGACCCTTGTCCTCTAATGAAAGTATATGAAATCTCCTTAGTGTAAATTGAGTTGGTTGCCCGTTGCAATGCTGCAGTCCGGACGCTTTGAACATTAGTTCCCTTGTTTGTGACTCCATATCGACTGTGTGCTTCGTTTCCCTTCATTTATTCAATTCCTGATAGTGTCAGTCAAAAAGAATGGGTGCAATGTGTGGATATTGCATTGGATAGAGCATCTAAGAGTATCTGAGGAAGATATAATTCTATTTCCGTCCATTGGAAAAGTTCAAACGGAATCATTGAAAGGAGTTACCATATCATGAATTTTTGCCATGCGTACTTAATGGTTTCACCTTAATGGTCTTTGTGAAGGACAGCCCACTGGCTCTTGCCCAAGCTTATGAGACGAGGGAGAAACTTATTAAATCACATCCGGAATTAGCTGAGGAGGGAGCGATTCAAATTGTGATTATTAAAACCACAGGTGACTGGCAGATATTGGTGGAAAGGGCCTATTCACTAAAGAAATAGATGAGGCACTTCTCAACTGTGATATTGATATTGCTGTACACTCGATGAAAGACGTTCCTACATACCTTCCGGATAAGACAATATTACCTTGCAACCTTCCACGGGAGGATGTTCGGGATGCTTTTATTTGCTTGACTGCAGCTTCTCTGGCCGAGCTTCCTGCAGGAAGTGTTGTGGGCACTGCGTCATTGCGAAGGAAGTCGCAACTTCTCAACAGATATCCATCACTCAAGGTCAGTGTTATGTGGTGATACCTCAATTTTTTGTCTTTGTTGAGAGCCCTTGACATCTATATCCATTGTTAAAGTTTACTCAATGGTGCTTGAAGTATCTGAATTAAGTATGGCAAATTGCTTAGCTACCAGCGAGGATTTCTACACTTCATTTCTTGCTATCTTGGGTACTCTGGGGCAAGGTTCATGGTTTTCGGGCCTTGGTTAACATGAATCTGCACCCACATTTACCTTTTTCTTTGTTTTTCTTTTGGTAAACAGAACAGAATAAACAGATTGACGGTTAAAGTTTGCCACAATTTTGAGAATTGGGCCCGATTATGTAAATTTTTCATATTTACGTTGGCTTCCATAATCTTTCTCCAATTAGCATTTATTGATCCAAGGAGGTGGCTTCTCCATTTTGCTTCACCTTCAAGTTTCTAACATAATTATCCTGCAGGTGCTGGAGAATTTTCGAGGCAATGTACAGACGCGGTTAAAAAAATTGAATGAGGGTGTAGTCCAAGCAACATCACTGGCATTAGCGGGACTCAAACGTCTAAACATGACAGAAAATGTTACTTCCATCATGTCCATAGATGACATGCTTCCTGCTGTTGCTCAAGGGGCTATTGGAATTGCTTGTAGAAGTCACGACGAAAAGATGGTGCATTATATTCTACCTTGCAACAAAATAAATTTTTTCACAAAATTTTTGTCGTGAATATAAACATGTTGAATTTTAGAAGTCTTTTGATTGAGGACTGTTCTGCCCAGATGAAATATTTGGCATCCTTGAATCACGAAGATACCAGACTGGCAATCTCATGTGAGAGGGCTTTTCTTGAAAAATTAGAGTGATCTTGCCGAACTCCAATCGCTGGATACGCCTGTAGAGATGAGGATGGAAACTGTATTTTCAAAGCATTGGTGGCATCACCTGATGGAACTCGAGGTATGCTTGCAGATAATGTGTTTGACGACATGATAAAGATGGGCGTCGACGCCGGCGAGGAACTTCTCTCACGAGCCGGTCCAGCTTTCTTCGATCAATAGCTTGTAGTCGGAAGTTTGGGGCACATTTGAGCTCACCCTTTGACCTGCGCAGGTTAATTACCTAGGCCATCGGTTCTCCATGTAGTAGAGATAAAATTTTTGGTGGCTGTATACTAGTTTGGTATCTTGCTCTATATGTTATATCCTCCCAATTGAGTTTTCTATTGAGTGAGCAATTTTTTTTCTACCGTAATTTGTAACTGTCCGATCAATTAATCGAAAGTCAAATAATCTATCATTGATCTGATTGTAAATGGATTCAATATTGAAATCTAAATTTGATAAGAGTTATCAAAATTGAAACCTAAATTATTACATAAATCTAGGAAAATATTTTTGTTCATATAATGTCATCTTTTGCTATGTGAAATAATTATATTATATTAATATGCAAATTAATTATAACCACAGAGTACATTAATCAAACAATTTTCTCAAATTTAATTAAACAATACATAAATTTATGAACTGTTTAGTAGTCAAATATCCTTTATATCCTGTTTTTAAAGATACTCTTGAATATGCTTAGATCACCAATAATTTTTTTCTTATTTATTTATTGAAATAAAAGAAATCCTGAATTTCAACTAAATTCCGTTTCCCGCATAAATAAGATTGACCCAAATAAGCTCGAGTTTCTAATCAAAATATAGTACATTTTTTTTTCCTTTTATCAAAATATCGTATTTTTAAGGCTTTATCAAATTATACTAAAAAAAATCGAAAATAAAATGCAAAAGGCAGGGGCGGCTAAAACTTTCACTCCCCCTCCTTGATTGGGGAGGTGGAAGAGATTGAGACTAATGAACGTGGATTTGCTATGGGGCGTTTTGCACGTATTCGGGTTTGTATTGATGTTAACAAACCATTGAAGAAGTCGATATGTGTCTCGATCCGTCAGGCCACAGAAGATTTTATTGTAGTATTGGCGTATGAACGACTCCCGAACTTCTATTATAATTGCGGATATATCGGGCACTTGTTCCGGGATTGTGCCTCAAAACTTGCAAGTGCGGGAAAGATAACGTATGGTGGATGGCTCCGAGCAACTCCTCAAAGAATGGGCTAAGGCACGAAGATCCTCCCCTAGCAAATCCTACGGACATGACGATGAGACACGAAGCAGAGGATCGTTGGAACAAAATGAAAATAGCGGGAGTTACTCTGATTCGGCAGCATGACAACATCCCCCGAGAATGAATATTCTACAGGGCTGTGAGGAGCTACACAGTTCTGAAGAGATCCCAACTAGAGTGGTTAGTCCCCGTAACTCCTCTCATCATAAGGCACAACCTAATATCTCTCTGGTCATTATGCCAACAGTGGATCAAGGAGATCAAAACCTGACAGAGCCGGTTGATAAAGTGGTAAAGGTAGAAGAAAATATACTCTGTGAGATTGATATCTTCATTACCCCTAAACCGACGCCCTTACCTCTGGTTAGTAATTAGAAGAAGTAGAAACGGCGAGCTCGTGAAAAGGGTACACATATTCGACATCAGGAGCGTATCGAGATTGGGAAAGGCAAGGAGAAAGTGGGTGTAGGAGTCAGCCCCTCAAAGAAACGCACCTTTGAAGAGTCCTTTACTTGTACTGACATGATCAAAACGGCGGTGGTTGCCAAGCAACCCCGCCGATCTCCATGAGTTGTATTACTTGGAATGCTCGGGGGCTTGGGAACCAACGAGCATTCCGCGAACTAAAGCGACTTGTCGTTGAAAAGAGCCAGTCCCTCCTTTTTCTCTGTGAAATGAAAATGAGGGATTTCAAGTGTAGTTGGTGGAAAGAAGCTCTGGGTTTTACTGGATTATTTGTGGTCAACTATGAGGGGAGAAGTGGTGGTTTGATGCTTATATGGAAGGACCCGGTTAGTGTGACTATTCATTCATCATCTTCGGGGCATATTGATAGTACAATTTTACATGGGGTTAAAAAATAGCGCTTCACTGGATTCTATGGGAGTCCAGAATCATGCAATAGGCATATCTCCTGGACTCTCCTTCGTCGATTAAGTTGTTTACAAGAATTCCTAGGAGTTCGTGGCTCGTTGGAGGTGACTTCAATGAGATCTGCTTTGACAGGGAAAAGATGGGAGGTAACTCTCGGCCACTCTCTCAAACTAGAGAGTTTCGAGAAGCTCTTGATGCATGTACGCTCCAAGATCTTCATAGTGATTGTGAGTTTTATACATGGGTTAATCGACGTTCTTCAAATCACCTTATTTTTGAAAGATTAGACCGGTAATGTGGCTATTTTTGAATGGCGACTATTATACCCGTCATCGAGAGTGCAGTCTCTAGACTTTTATCATTCGAATCACAGACCCATCCTTATTGAACTTGGCAGTCCACAACTAGCTCCCATACGGAAATTGCCCCATATTTAGATTCGAGCAACAACTAGGCCACTGAAGCAGATTTCGGTGATGTGGTGTATCGGGGTTGGGATAAAAATAATCAGACTGTGTCACTACCAAATCGACTCAAGGATTGCAAGGAACATTTGAAATCTTGGGCTGGCTCTCGCTTTGGTACAATCCCTCGGCAACTCCTGAAGAATCGCAAACAGTTGTCTCATCTACAAACTCATGGCCAATGGCAGAAATCAATAAGCCGAATAGGGGTGCTTGCACATGAAGTTGAAGAATTGGCTACTAAGGAGGAACTGTACTGGAAACAACGAAGCAGGGTTAATTGGCTCTCGCACGGGGATAGGAATTCTAAATACTTTCATGCTTGTGCGACAGCTAGAAGAACCCGAAACCATATCAGGGGACTAGTCTCATCCCACGGGGATTGGTGTACAGACACAAGTGGCATGGCTGAGATTGTTGAGCGCTACTTCACAAATCTGTTTAGCTCCATTAATCCTACCGCAGATGAAAGGAATAGGATACATAATTATGTAAACACAACAATTGATGATCAAATAAACTCAATTCTTTGTGCCCCATTCTCGGCTGCTGAAGTGCGGAAGGCCTTATTTGACATGCACCCAAATAAAGCCCTAGGACCGGACGGTATGTCAGTTCTCTTCTTTCAGAAATTTTGGGATGTAATCGGGGAGGAAACAACTGCGGCCATTTTAAAAATACTCAATGATGGGGCTGCTATTGAGGATTGGAATGCTACAATAGTTACACTAGTGCCGAAAATTCAGAATCCTATGACTATGAAGGACTTTCGTCCTATCAGCCTTTGCAATGTCTGCTATAAAATAGTTGCCCGGAGTTTGACGAATAGGTTGAGTCCTATACTAAACAAGACAGTTAATGAGTTCCAAAGTGCCTTCATCCCAGGTCGACTGATTTATGATAATATTACTCTGGGTTTCGAAGCGTTACATTGGATCAGAAGCAGAAAAAAAGGCCAGAAAGGGTATGGTTCGTTGAAACTTGATATGAGGAAAGCCTACGATAAAGTGGAATGGAGCTTACGACAAAGCCCTAGGACGGTATGTGCACATGGACCGGACGGTATGTGCACATGGATTATCTTGTGCTCTTCTATCTCTTGAAGAGCGACGGTTATTAACTGGAGTTCGTATAGCATCATCATGTCCTACCATTACTCACCTATTCTTTGCTGATGATAGCCTGCTTTTCTTCAGAGCGACAATGGCAGACTGCGAATCCATCAAGAACTGTCTTGTATGTTATGAGAGGGCTTCCGGTCAACTTATTAACTTTGAGAAGTCATCTTTGTCCTTTAGCCCGAACACGGATGTACAATTAGCAGAAAACATTAAGTCTCGACTGGCCATTCCTATGGTGCAAGGTCATGAAATTTATCTAGGCCTCCCGGTGTTCTCCGCTTGAAATAAAAATCTGCAGTTCAGGTATTTGGTAGAGCGGGTAGTACAGAGAATTCAAGAGAGGGGCAACAAAACTTTTTCAGCAGGGGGAAAAGAGACTTTGATAAAATCGGTGCTACAGTCAATCCCTACCTATGCTATGTCTTGTTTTCGTATTCCAAAATCGGTCTGTGAGGAGATAGAGCGTGTATGCTCGAACTTCTAGTGGAGAGTTGATGAGGGAAAGAAAAGGTTGCATTGGAAATCCTGGGAAGCCCTGTGCCAACCAAAATGCAAGGGTGGTCTGGGTTTCCGCTACCTGGAAATCTTCAACAAGGCTTTGTTAGCTAAGCAGATATGGCGTATCTTAAAGAATCCAGGATCGCTGGTAGCTCGAGTCCTCAAAGCATGGTACTTTAGACACCAAGATATCATGAAGGCTAGTCTGGGTAATAATCCATCTTACCTTTGGAGGTCCTTGTTGTGGAGCAGACCTCTACTGGAGAATGGGATTTGTTGGCATGTGGGAGATGGAGATAAGGTTACCGTGAAGGGGGAAAGATGAATTCCGAACTGTAGAGGAGGCGTCATTCCAGTTGGAACACAGGACAACCATATGGTGGTTAAGGACCTTATTGAAAATGGGAGATAGAAGGAATCACTGGTACGACATCACTTCTCACATCACCTGGTGGAAGAGATCCTAGCCATTCCCATCTCTTCCACCCACCGTGAGGACTACCGATTCTGGCTCTTTGATCCGAAAGGAAATTACATAGTTCGAGATGGGTACAAGGTAGCTACGGGATTCTATGACTCTCCAACCTCTAGTTCGAGCTCCCGCTTGAAGAGTTGGTGGCAATACCTTTGGGCTCTTTCAATCCCTCCGAAAGTCCGGATATTTTGTTGGAGAGTATCACGTGATATAATACCTACAGGACAAAATTTATTGTCTCATCATGTCCCAGTCTCTGGTGTGTGCCCGTTGTGTCAGTCAGGTTGTGATTCGACAAGCCACACATTATTTGTGTGCCCCACAGTCAAAACCTGCTGGAAAGGGTCCTGCTTCTGGCTGTTAGTGAAACAGGTTAGGCATTATTACCTACGATTGATATTTTCCTATGGATGAAGGAGAAGCTTAGTAAACCAGAATTTGACATGTTTGCGATGTGAACTTGGGCAACCTGGTCTGAAAGATTGAGCTTGACCCACAAGAAAAAGGGACGCTCAGATGGCATTAATGCAGATTGGAGTGAGATTCTATGACATGACTTCCAACATGCTAGACTAGCTCTATCTTCTACCAGGGAACCTAACAAGTGTATTTCACCTAAGGTCTGGGTTTCTCCACCAGAAGACAAACTCAGATTGGATGTAGATGCCGCTTATAATGAAGATTCCAATAACTTTGCAATTGGAGGGGTGGTCAGAAACCACGAGGGACAACCAGTCCTAGCATTTGGAAGGAAAATTGATAAACCCCAGTCTATTACGCGTGCTGAACTTCTCGCTATTGAAGGTGGTTTACAGATCGCTCATTTGCACGACTTACCGATTCATTAAATTACATCAGACTCTCTTCTAGCAGTGCAAGCAGCCACAAGGCCAGAAGAGAATCTCAGTTATGTAGGGTCCTTAGCTACAGATATCAGAACTTTCTTGGACTCTCAAAGTAACATTACCCTTAGTCATATTAGGCGATCGGCAAATGTAGTTGCCTATTCGATTGCTGCTTTTTCTATTTCATCATCGTCTCACTTCGTGTGGGAGACTGAGGATTTTCCTATTTGGTTAATTCATCTTGTAACAAAAGACATATTAACTTTTTAATAAATTACAAGATTTGACCATCAAAAAAAAATATTACACATCCTCGTCCATTTTCGTTCAATTCATTGCTTAAATTTTTATGATGTTTGATCATTCTAAGAAATTTTTTTTATAATCTTACAAGATCTCGTGATTTCGTTGTGTCTACTTCTATTTCAAGATAACTATTATTTTTAAAATTTGTTATAATATCATTGTTTATGCTTCTATTTCAAGGTAATCAATATTTTTAAATTTTACTATAATTATGATCTTATGATTTCTTTTTTATATTTAGCATTTTAAAATCATAATTTTAAATAACAATTATCTTTTCAATTTTTATTATATGATAATTATTTGTCATTATGTTATATTTTCGTGAACATATATTCTTCAATGGTCATTTTTTGGTATATAACTTGTTAAATTTATAACGTGTTATAATAAAATTGAAGTGATTTTTTTTATTATGTTTAAAATTGTCATTAATAATATATTAGTTATTTTTTATTTTTATAGTTGTATATTTGTTTTCATGTTAAATATTTCTTGTAGTTTATATTTATTTCATATGTTGTTGTAATTTATTTTTTGTTATAAATTAATATGTTAAATTAATGAAGATGTTAGTTATAATAGTTTTATTGTTAATATTATTGTTGTATTTATATTTACGCAAATAATATATTAGAATTTATAATTTTATCAATAATGTAATATTTATTATAGTATGTATTATTATTATTTTTCATTTACTAAGATAAGATATATCAATTTGGATATTGATTTTATTATTTTTAAAGTTAAAGTGTACATGTATTAAATTTTGGAGAATAAATTATTAAGTGTTTTTATTAATGTTATTATTATCATCATTTATTTATTTTTAATGTTATCATAACTTTTTTTATTTTTAAATTCTAGTTATTATATTTATACAAATTAATCATAGTTATAGTATAAATTAATATACTTTTTATTTCTCATTATTTAATTTTTATATATGAAATACTTGATAAAATTTAACGTTGGACAGTATTTTACATAGACAAGAAACTCATATGTAAGGTGCGATATCATCAAATAATTTGGATAAAACTTTAAAGATACACCGATCCGATAATTTTATATCAAAATTGTGTGAAGATAGAGTAATAAAATATCGTGTTCTTGAGCATTTAAATGATATGAAATTCTATAACATTATTTGTTGTGAATTTCTCAAATATGATAATCATTTGATTACGGCTTTCGTTGAATGATGGCGCCAGGAAACCCATACATTTCATCTTCAAGTTTGTGAGAACAATATCGATGCAAGTTGGTAATGTTAGCCTGGATCAATATTGTAGATCAAATTTGATTAACGATAATAGCTCAAATTCAGAAGTAGAACGGTATACTCGATGTGTGACATTGATGATTATCGAAGGATGTATGTTACCTGATTTGTATGGTTGTTCAATAAACTTGAGGTACTTACGTCTTCTCCAAAACATTAATCGGGTTTCTAAATACAGTTAGGGAAGTGTTGTACTAGCATTTCTCTACCGTGAACTGTATACTGCATCAACTATTGGCAAATGTGAAATACTATGACCGATTTTCATTTTACAGGTATATATTAATTAAAAATTATTTATTATTCGAAACATTTTTTTCTATTATACACTCATTATTATGTTTATTTTTTGTATTACTATTCCAGGTTTGAGCATTGTCTAGATCCATTAGTTGACATTCCTAATGATCGTGTCAATTTAATTGTTGATGGTGAGCTTGCAATCAAAAATATGGGCATGACACGTAAGTACGCGATGTGTATGATAAAATAAATTGTCGTTTCATAACCCCCATCGATCCACAAGCAGAATATTGATATAGACCTGGTGATGCAAATTTTAGATGTGTTATAGTAAGTTTGTGATAGGATCAATTAGGGGGGGTAATCGTTGAGCTACAATAGCTCGGTTCTTGAAATATTGAGCACCGATGAATTAAATAGAGTTTGGTATTCAAACCAAGCGGAAAACACTCGAAATAATCCTTCGTAGAAACCAATTAAATATATTGTAAAGCATTTAAAAATATATGCAAGTTGAATGAGTAAAAATATTTTTGGTTGAAGCATTTTATCAAACACTTGATATGCAACATTTTGGTATTTGAATAACACATAAAATGCTTCAACAATGCTTCTTTAAAACTATGAAAAAGATGAGTAAATGCAATAAACAAATAGATACGAATTTGTTTATGGATGTTCGGAGACTTCAAATGCTCCTACGTCACCCCTTCTTCCCCTTGGGAAGGATTCACTAGAAGACTTTGATTTATACAACTCTTTGTACAAACCCATTCAGCTAGGACTTACCCACTGTCTAAACTGAACTCCTAGCACTCAAGATTGTAGGCAGCACCTCACAATCAGCATATTGTTTAATGTCTCATATGCAAAGACTACATACACAAGTTTATTGTCTTTGTGCAAGACTCACTCAACTAATCTTTTCAGCTCAAACTCTCTGTATATGTGTGAGTGATTGTGTGAGGAATTTATCATTTACAGTGTACATCTCAAATGTATCCTCACACAATGGCTTGTGCTCTCAACTAGCTGATTTCTTCATGCTAACTGCCCATGCTTTGAATCCTCTTCAAAAGCTCTTGTTTGATCTTCAAGATGTTGTATTTATAGGCTCCAACACTGATATATACGTTAGACACAAAAATATGACCGTTTGGAAATTTTCTGTACTGTTTCTGGAATTGCAATGGTCAAATTCGTCTTGCTGGACATTTTCCCGACTGGTCAACTTTGGTCAACTCAACTGGTCATTCAGTTCAACTGCTCAGCAGCTGGTTCAGTTCAGTTCAGTTGGTCAGCTGGTTCAGTTCAACTGGTTCGGTTCAGTTTCAGCTGGTCTGGTTCAGTTCAACTGGTCTGGTTCAACTGGTCTTCAGTTGGTCAGCAGCTGGTTCAGTTCAGTTGGTTGGTCAGCTGGTCAGCAGTTGGTTCAGTTTCAGCTGGTGTGCTGAAATCAGCTAGGCTGATTTCAGTTTGTGCAGAACCAGTAACTTCATCGTCATTTATCAGCATCTTAAGCTTCGATTCAGACTTTGACTTCTGAAGATGATTTGTAGATCATTGTCTTATCTTTCCAACGCATATTGAATCGCTTCATTTCGATAATCAAGCTGAGAGATATGACCAAAATACCGCAGCTGCTCAAACCCAACTGATTGCTGTTTTCGTATGATCGGTTCGGTAATTGAGCGATCAGTTAGACCTTGATAACATCCGATTTTGCCCAACTGACGTGAAATACGACTTGTTCCAAATTGAGTTCTCTAATCATGCCAGTTGGCAGATTGTTATTTGGATCATCCAGTTGAGATATATCTTCCAAACACCAAAGCTTGCCAGAAATTCAGTTTGTGCAGAATTCGGTCTCAGTTTGCTTCTTGTGTTAACAACTTCATACTTGAGTAAATATGTTAGAAACACAATAACAAATTTTGTTAACATCAAAATCAAGATTCAGAACTTGAAAAGTTCCAAGAGTTTGTTATAGTATACTTTTTTAAAAAAATAATTTACATTGCAATATTTTTAATGTTTACTCATTTAATGTGATTGTTGTAATTATTTTTCAGAGGAATAATGCTAATGATAGGATCAATTTAGGGGATAATCGTTGAGTTACAATAGATCGGTTTTTGAAATATTGAACACCGAAAAATTAAATCGAGTTTGGTTTTCAAATCAAACGGAAGACACTCAAAATAATCATTCGTAGAAACTGATAAACATTTTGCAAAGCATTTAAAAGATATGCAAGTTGAATGAGTAAAAAATATTTTGGTTGAAGCATTTTGTCAAATGCTTGATATGCAATATTTTGGTATTTAAAATACACATAAAATGCTTCAACAATGCATCTGAAAAATAGAAGAAATGATAAGTAAATGCAATAAGAAAAGATAGACGGATTTTTTTTATGGATGTTTGGATATTAACAACTCATATGTCACCACTTTTTCTCATTTGGAAGGATCCACTAGAAGACTTTGACTTATACAATTCTTTGTACAAACCTATTTCAACCTAGGACTTATCTTTTGCCTAATTTAAACTTCTAGCACATTCTCGATTGTAGGCCGCAACTTCACAATTCACATAATATTTAATGTCTCTTATGCCAAGACTACAAACACAATATTTATTGTCTTTGTGTGAAGATTACAAACACAATCTTTATTGTCTTATGCCATGATCAATTATGTAATTTTCAAACACTCAATTTGTCAAACTCTGAAATTCTGAATCCAACAGTATAACTATTGTCACATAATTGGCTTATGCTAATCAGGTTATAACACAAATTTTTGACCAAAAGTACATCTTAAATGATAATGTTGTCATGGATAATCTTAACTTTATCCACAGTTTTACCTTTAGAGTTATCACCAAAGGTGATTCTTGGTCCTTTGTAGTTGACAACTTCTGATAGAAGATTTTTGTTTCCTGTCATATGTCTGGAGCAACCGCTGTCTAGAAACCAGATGGACTCTTCCAAGTTCTTCTTCTTCAGTACTTGAAATCATTAAAGAGGAACTTGGTACCCTTTACTATTTGAGTCGCGAACTGATTAGACCCTTAGGGACCCAAACCTGGATTATCCTGAAGGATTTTCCTTGTTGTGTCCCAAGATGGATGCAGTTAGGTGCATAATCTGGTGGTGTGTGCAATTGTGTTGGCCGTCTGTCATTGTCAATCAATCTGTACATCTTTTGAACCGGTCGGCTATTGTAGTATCGGTTAGGTCATATTTTTGAATGATGTCCGGTTGAACTTGGATTTCTGCGGAACCAATCTGAATCGTTGTGAACGGTTGAATTTGGCATGCGTTTAAGCCACGATCGATTGGATTTAGCATTCTAAAATTTGACATATCCTATACCATGTCGCCTTCCATTGTTCTCAAGTCTTACGTTCTGATTGATTGGACTTCAAGCTCGTTATGTTCATGTACCGTACTAGATCTGACAAATTTAATTGATTTTAAACTGTATTTTTGTAGTAGCGATTGAGTTTGTGCTTCAGAGGTGTTGCACTCATTGATGATGTAACCTAGCCCGGTTCTGTCTCCGGTCGATTTTTGCATCGAATGCATCCTTTCAAGAGAAGCAGAAGATTTGTTCCATGTGTTGATTGTGTTCATCAACCGTTTATTTTCTTTTAACGTGGCATGAAACAATCTACGCTGGTCATCATTTTCAGCCGCTATCAGACTTAACTTCACTTTCAAACTGTCAACCTCCTTTTGCTGCGAGCAGCTTGAGAGAGTTAACTTATTTTTTAAGTCCTGTTTTCTGGTTTAGCTTCTTCGAATTTGCTGCGATAGTCCCTTAAACTCATTCACCATGTCGTGTAGTGCTGTAACAAGGTCTTCTCGTGTAAATTCAATAGAGTTGAAGTCAAATACCATTTCATCCGTGGATTCTGAGTCTTCATCAGCCATGAGACATTTTACTGTCCATCGTCGCTTTTACTCGTAGATACCTCAGAGATGAACCTTTCTGAATCTAAGCCTGCCCACTTGTTTTTATCTTTTTCTGCAATCAAAACTCGTCGGTTTTTTTTTTTGGTGAATTTTATGTCATCTTTGGACCGTCTCCTATCAATCGGTCTCCTTTCATCTTTCTTCGGCCTGTTGCACTCTGCAATAAAATGACCATTCTTTCCATAGTTAAAGCAAGTTTGACCATCATCTGTATGGTCTTTTTTGAAATAAAATTTAGTCATCTGAGATTGATTTTTACGCATAAATTTACTAAACTTCCTGAAAAATAGGGACATGACTTCATTGCTCAGTTGCTCAGCCGATTTCTTACTTGTGGGCTCTTCGACCGAAAGAATCACTGTGGTAGCTGCCAGGGCCTTTGTTTGAGAAGTGGATGGTTCTTCTTCAGTTCGTATTCGAAGCTCGAACTCGTACGATTTAAGATCGGCAAAGAGATCGTGGAGCTCCAGCTTGTTCAGATCTTTAGATTCTCGCATCGCTATTATCTTCACGTCCCATTCTGTGGGAATAGCTCTCATTACCTTCAAGGCAATTTCACGGTTAGAGTATTATTTTCTTAGTGAAATAGGTTCAATAATAATAGCACTAAACAGTTCATCAAATTCTGCGAGGGTTTCTCATGACTTTATCTTTGCATTGTCAAATTTCTGGATAGCGACTGTCAGTTTGTTTTCTTTGGTCTGGTCGTTGCCCTCATACAGTTGTGTGAGTTTTTCCTCATATCTCCTTTGTTGTGGAGCAAGTTTTAATCTTTAAAACATGTTCTTATCCAGGGTTTTATAAAGAATGTCTTTTGCGACGTTGTCAAGATTCGCCTTCTTCTTGTCCTCATCTGTCCATTTGGATCGATGTTTTTCCATCATTTGGGGAGCACATTCAGTTGTAACCACAGCTGTATTGACTTTCAAGATCTTCATAGGCCCGTCAGTGATGACATACCACATGTCATCGTCCTGGGCTGCTAAATGCGCCTGCATACGAATCTTCTAGTCATCATAGTCTTCTTTAGAAAACATAGGAATTTTGTTGAAAGATGCCATGTATAAATTGTAGATATCGATGTTTGAGAGAACCCCGCTCTGATACCATTTGTTGGGATCGAGAAAGAGTTTAGAGGGGGTGAATAAACTCTTTGAAAAGTATTTGCTTTTAAAATTTGTTTTCAACCGTTTTTAGGCGGTTGAAAGTTTTTCTCAAACGGTTAGAAATATGAACCACTTGAAAAGTGCAAAAAACGGTTCTATATTTCTAATGATAGTTTCAACAGGTTCTCAGTCTAATCAACAAGATATGTTTTGAAATGTAAAAGCTTGCGAAAAGTAAAAACATGAAATTGTTATGGATGTTCGGAGAAAAACACGTCACCTCTTCTCCCTCTGTAGGAAGGATTCCACTAAAAGACTTTGGCTTTACAACTCTTTGCATCAGCCCAATCCAATTGGGACTTATCACACTGCCTGTTTTGGAACTCTTAGTAATAACTTTACACATCTGGATTTTAAGAACCCTCGGTTCACCATACACCACTATTAATCAAATAATCAAAAGGTTACTGATATAAGTAAACAATCTGTTTTAGTAGCGTGAATATGATCCTTGAATGATCAGATAACTTTCTGTTGAGTGAGTGCTTGATGAGCGATGAGGTATATTATCTTTGATTGTGCTCAAATTCTTTAAGTATGCATGCTTGTAATAATCGCACTGTTGAAAGCTTGACGATTTATGTATCTCGTTGCTGTGTCTTTTTTTTTCATACTTCCAGCTCTTCTTATATAAGCTATCATTCCAAAGGTCGGAAAGATATGAGTAACGTTAAACTGTAATATTGGAATAATGTGTCACTATCAGCTGCAAATATATTAAATATTTTTCAACAAAGCATTTAATGTTCTTTTTGCTAGCATAGCTTTGAATCTCGTTCTTTGAAGAGTTACTGCTGAGTATCCTTTTATGACAACTGTTTTTACCATCAAAATTTGTAGGATGTTAGTAATCTTTCTTTTCTAGGATAGTAACATTAATGCAGATCAATAACGGGACTGATGCAGAATATAGTTGACTTGTAGCGGTGCAAAACCATTGAATGTTCTGAACCGGTCGGAGAATGTCTTTCGTTGAGTAAGCAATTAATAGCTCTTTAATGACTTGATATAAAATCTTCGAACAGCCGATTGGGAAGTTTGAACTTCTTCTGCTTCAAACGGTTGAATGGTAGGCGGTTTGAAATTCAAGCGGTTGAAGACTAGGCGGTTGTAAATTTAGACGGTTGAACTGGTTCCTGTTATATACAGAAGATTGCAGCTGTTTCCTGAAACAGTTAAGTATTATTTTGATTTTGCCGATCACCAAAATTCTTAGATAATAGTAATTCCTTAAGGCATAGTTTGGTACACATGATAGGATAAACATGTGATATATAATATAAGGATAAGTTAAGGATAAATAAGATGTAGGATATTATATTTAATGTTTGGTATGCTTTTAATAAGAGTGATTAAATTTATATATTAGATTGTAATGACAAAATTAACCTTATCATAATAAATTTTATAATTTCAAAGTTGTTGCTTGAGTTTATATTTTTTATCTGTTCATGCGCCGATAGTGCTTGCATGATTTATTTATTTTTACCTAATTTTATATATTATATAATATGATAATTGAGCCATTGATTGTGTGAGTCAAGTCAAATATCAATTTTTAAGGTTAATCGAGTGATACTAATAATTTTATTGATATTTATAAAAATTATTTATATAATTATATCGAATTCATTTATATAATTATCATATTATATAATATATAAAAATAAATAAAAATATTTATTTGATTTTAATTTCTACACACTAGCATAGATTTATAAAAATTATTTATAAATTGAGGGCAATTAAGTCATTTGTAGTGTATTTTATCATTAAATTAAAATTATCACACCTAATAGAAGTGACATTTTATCCTTCTAAAAAATTATTTATCAAGGGCCCATGATATTATCATGAGCTTTTTAAAAATGTACCAAACATGAAATAAAGAGGATTATTTATCAATCCCTCGTTTATCCCATGTACCAAACTATGCCTAACAGTACGGTTGGTTTTGATAAAATTCTTTTTATAACTAATTTTTTTTTTAAAAATATAAAAAGTAAATTAAATAAATTATTAAATTAATTAAAATCCTCGTGGCAGTGTTGTCCGTATTGTTATACTTTTACAAAAAATTTCAGATTGCAATGTTTTTATAATTATTTTTTATTTTTATATTATCTGAGGAAAAAAGCCATGACTCGTGTGACCGGGTTGTTTTTGTATTAAAAGAACCGGCTTGTTTAACATAAACCCTTGGCCGTTTCCACACCTTGTAAGGCGTTGTCCTGTGTGTGGCGGATTCAGTCTTCTTCTTCTTCTTCCTGTTGGTTTGGGTTTTTTACAGTTAAAAATGGGTAAAGATTCATCTGAGGAAGCCAACAATAATGGCTCTGAAGCGGAGGAAAAGCCGCGGACGAGACACAAGGGGAAGCATGATAAAGACAAGCCATGGGACGACCCAAGCATAGATCACTGGAAAATCGACAAGTTCGACCCATCTTGGAACGAACCAGGCATGCTGGAAGTCAGTTCCTTTTTCAACTCTCTTCCCTCAATACAGAGGTATGTATCATCGATTTCTATTTTCTGTTCGCTTACATGTGGTTAGACTACGTGCTGTTGTTGCTAGGCTAAACTTATTTTTTGTTGGGCAATCTTGAATTCGGATTGAGTTGAATTTCGGGTGGCACGCTAACTTTACTTGTCTGGGTAAATGGTCTATTGAAGTGTTTATCCTTTACTTTCAGGTCATTGTGGATTGCAAGATTCCTGTTTTCGGTTTAATACGAAGCTTATTGTTAGTAAACATAGTCAAAATTACTTCTACATAAACTTGAGGCTCTGTTTGAAGGGATATTAGAAGAATCCAACGAGGCTTGACCACTTCATCCTTTGTGATACTATTAGAGTAGCAATCTTCAGGACATTAGTGGAGCCAGAAGTTTGAATTTAGATGGGTGAAACTGAAAACTAGACCTTTAGTAACATTGAGGGCATTGAGTTATATTATATGTAGTATATATTATATAGAAAAAGCATATTTACATAGAAAAGTTTATGTGGAAGGGGCCGTCTGTTCTCTCTCTCTCTCTCAACGGTTAGTTAAGGAGGCATGAAATTTCCCTCTTTTAAGTTTTTCTCCCCTGTTTTTCCCTCTGATCCTGAACGAAAACGAAATAAATTTTGGCATCAAGCATTGCCACTGTTCATAATACTGTCACTAATGCTTTAATACTTTCTGCTGCAGTTTGTATTCTGACATTTTAACGCTTCTTTGCTCTTCGTTTAGAAAAATACTTGCAAGAGTGCTGGCCTATCGTAAAAGGCTCATTGAAAGAACATGGAATTGCTTGTGAACTGAATTTGGTGAGTGATTTTATGTGTTTGGTTCTTTTTAATTCGTTATTTTTGTCAGTTAACTGTACCTCTCCTAGATTAGATGTCTAAACTTTAAAAACAACATTCTTAATCTGGGGGATGGTTTGAAAGAAGAGTGATGAAATTAGATTTTCTACATTCCCTCTTTATTTATTTTTTGTTGATATACGGCTTGTTTATTTGTCTTCAGGTTGAAGGATGCATGACTGTTTCAACTACCAGAAAGACCAGGGATCCCTATATAATAGTAAAGGCTAGGGATCTCCTTAAACTTTTGTCGAGAAGTGTTCCTGCCCCTCAGGTTACATCTCTTTTATTTTGTCTCGTTAATAGTACAATTAGTCAGGCAGTTTTTTTTTCTCTAATTTCATCAAACTATCTCTTCTTAATTATTGGGGGATCTTAAAGACTTTGTAAAATTTAGTTGTCACAGATGTTTCCTTTTCTTGTTTAGCATGCAGTTTCTGTTGACATATCATGATTCCTGCGTTTGAAAAATACATTTTTTTTAAAAATATTGGTTTGTGGAAGGCTAAAATTGTGATTTTGCAATTCTCGGAAAATCTTAAGTTCAAGTGCTTACTTAGCATTGTCATCTCATAGGCAATAAAAATTCTGAATGATGAGATGCAGTGTGATATCATCAAGGTCGGTAACTTGGTGCGTAACAAGGTATGTTTTTCATCAATTAATATTAATATATTTTGTGCATCCACCAATAATTTTTTCTAGCGTTTGTCCCAAAATATGTTAACCTGTGGTTGTAAAAACAGTATTACAAAATTATTGGGTGTTAGCCAAAAAGTGAGCCTTCTCATTTTCTTTGGCTTAAAACCCGTTCAGTTAGTCTATGGTTAGTAGCTTGACGTGCATATTTGTGCGTGATAGGGTCCCCAATCAGTTAGTCACCATTCCTTAAGAAATATTGAAGATATAAATAAAATTTCTTTCTTTTTCTAAAGTTTGAATGGTGGAATATATGTTCTTGCTTTGCAGGATCTATCTTATATCATGCTTGTCCAATTTGATGTGGATACATATGATATCGGTAGTTACTTATAAATGTGTTTTGTCTCATAAAGTTATTGTTTTGTTGTAGGAACGATTTGTAAAAAGAAGACAACATTTAGTGGGCCCAAATTCTTCTACTCTGAAGGTATGTAACTTGAGTTTTCAATAAAATATAATTTAACATAAGTTTGTGGTTCTGGAAGGTTATTATCATTCACTGGCTGGATCTTCCTCTTGTGTCGAGGCACTTTGACATTTTGATATTTTGCTTCTCTTTATGTTTCAATATCATTAATGGCAATCCGTGACCCTAATATCAATTAATGAAATGCAGGCCCTGGAAATCTTAACTGGCTGCTATATCCTTGTTCAGGTCATCATTTGTGATCTCTCTCATGATAAACACATCATGTTAAAGTTCAATTTTGTAATTGAACTTGAGTCTTCATTTCATGCATAAGTCGTAAATATCGGTTGCTTGTTTTCTGCCTTGAAAATGACTAGGGAAACACGGTCGCCGCAATGGGTACTTTTAAAGGTTTAAAACAAGTGAGGAAGGTTGTGGAGGAATGCATTCTGAATAAAATGCATCCAGTATATAACATCAAGGTGAGTGATCAAATCTATGCATGGTGGTGATATTATCTTCTTTTACATTTTCATGCATTTGATTTGAGGATGTTATTTTTCCTCCTCTAATCGAACACACCTTCTATGAAATAGATCTTGATGATGAAAAGAGAACTTGCAAAAGATCCCTCACTAGCAAATGAGAACTGGGACCGATTTCTTCCCTCATTCAAGAAGTACATCACTTGTTTATGCTGGTTTCTCACCTGTAAGTTTACTGAAAGAGTCAACTTTGTGGTGCTGGATTCATTAGTTTCATTTACTTTGATCTCAGGAAAAACGTTAAACAAAAGAAAGTTAAGACTAAAGAGAAGAAATCCTACACGCCATTCCCTCCACCACAGCAACCTAGTCAGGTGAGTTTGATGCCATTTTCTTCTGTTTCCTGACCAATTATTGACATTCCTTTCCATGCAGCCTTTTTCATTGTCCTGAGCAGTTGCTTGGCGAATAATGATCTACTACTGCTGAACTCTTTTGAACTTCTGCATTTTCTTTCTAGATCTGTTAGATTGGTTTTTCTATGATTTTAGCAATTGATTCTGCTTTTTGAATGATTTTAGATTGATCTGCAATTGGAAAGTGGAGAATATTTCCTTAGTGATAAGAAGAAGCAAGCAAGGAAATGGCAAGAGAAGCAAAAGAAACAAGCAGAAAAAACGGTGGAAAGCAAAAGGAAACGAGAAGAGGCATTTGTACCTCCAGAGGTCAGTGTAGAAGTGGCATCTGCTCTCTGTGTTCTGGCTTCATAAATTCATGTTCTTAGTGAATTGTGGTTGGCGTTTCAGGAACCTAAAAGACAAGATCCCAACACTCTTAGTGCTGCAAAGAGCGATGTGGCTACAATTACATCGTCTTTGAAGGTAATTCGGCCCAATCATCTAAATTTTTTGGAGAATGCATCAATGTGAGGTTGATTATGTATAGGGAAAGCGTGATAGGCTCAAGTATATATGGATAGCATTTAGACATGAAGTGACGCATAGGAAATCATCATGGCCGGTAGTCCATATGTACTGGCAGTAAATAGCTTGCCTGCAGCCTAATATTTTTTAACAAACGCATCTCCAGGTCCCATGACCCTGTCACTAGCCATTCCTAGTATTCAATATTAAAAATAGCTAGTTCACTTTTTGTAATTTGCATGACTAGTCTTGATTTCTCCAATTTATTTTTTATTTTTTTGCAGAAAAAAGCAAAGGAGTTTGGGAGGCAAAAATCTGCGGATAAAATCGACGCAGAATCATATATTGCTGCTGCTTCTGACGGCCCATCTGCTAAAAAGAAATCAAAACGTTCCAAGGCTTGATCAATGGTCTCAATTTGGCTTCAAAGGAAATAATGAATTAAAGCTGGGGTGTTCTGTCTCAGGGCATTGTATTTGGGCTGAATCATGACTTTTTCCTTGTCACGGTTGTCTGAGTCTTGTAGTAAAATTTTATTTTGAAGTTTTCCATTATGCGTTTGCTCTACAGTCTTTTGGGCAACCATACATTTTATTGGAGAGTAGCCACAAACATGAATGAAACTTGGAATTGTATTTATGTTAATGACTATAATATAACATTAAATTGAAATGAAATCGGTCTATTTTCATATGAAAGACCCTAATATTTATTCACGCGTACGAAAGGAAAATATAATTTTTATCAATTTGAACATAAAACAGGCAAGAAACTAACACAGCTTATATGCCATGTAAGTTCAAATCGAGAGAAAGAGAGAGCAGCATTTCTGTTTAACGAATGAAATATCAATCATGTTGAAAGCAATTTGATTGCAATCATGTCTTGTTAAAATATGTTCCTTAATCATTTCCAAACCTTGTGATTGATGGATTTGTAATCCATGATTGCAATTTCCCTACTTATTTGGGTTTAAAAATCAATGAAAAAATTATAATTTTAATTATGTAAGATGATCTGTTTTGAGTTTTAATATTGTAATTTGTCGAAATTTTGATTTTGATGTAGTAACTTTGATATTTTTTAAGTTTTAGTCTTTTTTTTCCCCCTGAATACACTAAATCCATATGGTTTATTTGATACAAATATTCTCATATGTGGCACGAGGCAAGAATACAACTCGTGTATCACATTAAAATTCATTTTATAAAAAATAAAGGGAAAAATGAAGCAAAACAATCTCAATACTTAAAAATGAGATAAAAACAAGTTTGTCGTTTCTCCTTTATTTTTAGTTTATGCATATTTTAATGTGTAAAATATAATTTTATTTTTGTCACATGAACCACGTAGGAAAACATCAATGTCAAATAAGCAATATTTGATGGATTTAGTGGTTTCAGACAAAAACAAAAAACAAAAAAATCCAAGTCACTGGCTAAAAACCAAATTTTGACAACTTACAAAATTAAAACTCAAAACATATCAACTTACCGGACTAATTACAATTTTACTAAAAATCAAATGAAATTAGAATCCACAATATATCAAATTAAACATTAATAATAGTTATGATATATTTAAAATATAATCAAGCTAACTCTCATTTAAAATAATTTCCACAAATAATTCCTTAAATCAAGTCCTTTTATCCAAATCAAGACAATCAATCAATTAAATTTAGGGTTATGCTACATGTACAAATTGAATCACATTAAGGCACCGCTTGATACGTAGGATGAGATTAATAATTGAAAGATAATATAAGGGATAAGAAAGTTTAGTACATGGACATTTAGTACGAGTCTTTAAACTTTATTTCTGTTTGGTTCTATTTATTTTTTCCTGATAAATACTACTACAATATCTAATTTTTCAACTTTACCCCTATCACTATACATATCAGGCTTCCTATTTTTGACCCGAAGCACAGATCTGCCCAACTACTCTCTCACTCAATGCTGCTTGTTGGCATTTATTAGATCGCAGATATGATGTAGAACCGAAGTAGATCTGTGAAAGGCGGTTAAGTGATGGGTTACAAATAAATCTTATGCAATTTTTTTTAGTTTCCGATCTGTTCTACATGTGAAGAAGAACGAAAGTGTTTAACTATTCATTTCTATTCATTAATTTTCACGCCTTTGTGTTTTGGAAAAGAAAATTTTGCAGGTTTGTGGACCGTTGATTTTTCGTTGTACACCATACAAGGTTCTTTTCAAGGAGAAATCTAAGGCATCAACGATGGAGTCGGTGTGAAAGTATATCAGATGGTGAATTTTGGATGTCTTTGAATACTTTGTTTCTGCATGCGCTTTAATGATCTGAATAAAGTATTTATTGTTCAAATGTGATACTTGTTAACTTATTTAACTCCATCCACTTTATTAATCAGAGTAAAGTATTTTGTACATCCATATTTCGTATAAAAATTAAAATATATATTCTCTTAAATGCAGACCAAAACATACGACGTGTTCGTTGGAAGGAAGCCTGGAGTGTACGATAGATGGCCTGAGGCCAACGCCCAAGTTTATCGTTTTCCTGGTGCTTGTTACAAAGGTTACGAAAGTATAAAAATGCCAAGGAAGCCTTTAATTATTCCGTGAACCAATCGGTTGCAGTTCCAAATTTGAATGAGTCCAGTAGCTCCACTTCTACTACAGCTGAACATAGTGATCCGAGAACAAATCAAAGTAAGAAATTAGTTGAGATATTAAAGGAAGTATCTGATTTAGGTCGTGAGAATCACAATTTAGGTATGAGAGTTGAGAAATTGTCCGAGGAGATTGGAAAGTTATTGGAGGATTTGGAAATTACTTCTGTTCCATAGATAATTCTTTAGACTAAGCTTCGTTCGTATGTTATAAATTTTTGTTTCAATGTTAATTGTAGTCTTTAATTGCCATGTTTCGTACAAAACTTTTAAGTAACATATATTTCAAAGTGTTGCCTGCTGCATCTTCGTTTCTGCATGTCGAAGAACCACAAGTCATTTTATCAACCGATTTACTACTTTGTCAAATGTTTTGGTGTCACACATAGTTCTCTAATGCAGGTATGACGATTTCTTTACTTGTCCATTCAAATTATAAATTTAGCACGCTTCTCTTTAATTCGAATTTGTTGTGTAACTGATTTAGTGTTCGTTTTTTCTTAATTTCAGGTGGACAAATCAGTAAATTATGTTCTTTACTTATTAATTTTGTTGGTGTGGCATTTCTTTACTTATCAATTTATGTTGATAAAGTGTGTTCTTTATTATATACTCTTGTTCCAAAAAGTTAATTAGGTGTACAATTTTGGTAGTTAATGTAAGTTATAATTTTTTATTTATTGTTTTCATGTTGAAGTGTATTCATTTTTGGTTTCAAAATATTTGATAGGTGTTGACCTAGTAAAGATGTGCATCATTACAATATCTAGGAAATGGTGTTTATTGAATACAAGTAGTTGGACAACTAAAGTCATTAAATTCTTGTTGTTATAAATATGAAGCATGCTTATTATGATACTATAGAAAACACAACATTGTACGGGGCTTCTTTCTGTGGTGCACAATGTCATTATCTTGTAAAAATGACTCTGAAGAAACTATGACCAGCAAGTACCAGCTACCTGTCATTGATCTCATTTCTGATGATGAAAAATTTATGTGCAGTGAACATGAAGTAGCTGGTAGTGAAGTCAAGTTCTTAACTGCTGAGCAAGTTGAAGTTGTTCCAAAAAACAGTAGGAAGAAGCAGCTTCTGTCCATGAGTGTCATGCTCCGGAGACGAATAAAGATGTGTATTTGAATTTTGGTATCAACATCGAGTCAAAGGAAAACCACATCAAATCCCACGACCAAATATCAAAGAAGGTTGCTGTTGTTGAGCGGTCATCAGATGACTCCAGTGCTTAAATTGTTTAGTACACTATTATGTGCAGTTATGGCACCAACCTTTTGTTGTTTTCACCGAGTAAGTTACAGTATGATTATATATTGTGTATTTTGGTTAAATATATGTACAAGTGTCTAGTCGGTTGTCATTTCTGCACACATATGTAATGGATATTTCATGTTCATGTACATATAAGTGTTGCGTATGGTGCGGCAATGTGCAAGTCTTTATTACATGCAGTGTAGTTGTATGTAAATGACCAATTGTAATGCTAATTGACTTGTGTTTTTTTTGTACAACACATCTTTAAATTCCTAACCGCAAAAATGTTCTCCATTTTTTTTTATTCGAATGACATTACTGAAGTATGATGTCTTTTTAAGATAATTGTTTTATGTGAAAAAAGTTCACGTAAAAAAATGTATTAAAAAAGTAATCAAAAACTCTATTACACTCAGTCTAGAAATGACAATTGCAAATTTAGAATTTGTAACATGAAAAAGATGTACGCACTACATAGTATTTTATTGGAATTGCACAAGGATATGTAATTAAAGTAATTGGAATTGCAGTATTATATTTAAGAAAATAGTACCTACATAAAATCGAAAGTAGTTTTAATTGAACCACTTTTAGTTAAAAACAAGTGCATGCACTTGGCAAAATAAGGGAGTAGAACATCCCTTTCATCCACCATTACAGAAAAATAGGTTATGGTTGATCACCAATTCAAAAACCATTGCTCCAAAACAAACTTAAATATGTAACCATTAGTCCACGCAACAACCTCTTAACCAAGCAAATCTTTCCACGCTCACCAAGTCTTTTAAATAGTGCCAAGTCGTTATGGTTGTTTAACAACAACTTAGCTGCAACAACTTGTTCATCCTCTGAAAGCTCGGTTAGACCCTGCAATGCGTCCAAAACCGTATCTTGATCATCCGAAATTTTGTCGTCGGCGGAAATTTCCTTGATCAATTGTGACATCGTGTCTTTCGTTATGTGAGCGAGGTTGTTGATTGCTTTGACTATTGACTCATCATCCTCGCTCGTGTGCTTCATTTTCTTACTTTTAGAATATGTACCTGCATTTGTTTTAGACGTTGGCATATGCGTTTCAGATATTGAATCATCAACACCATCGAAAGGGATAAATGTACGAGTCTCACCAATGAACTCTCCGTTGGGAAATTCTTCACCAAGTTTAAGAACTTGTTGTAACGCATTCTCAAAATTCATTGAATGCTCCCCAGAAGCTTGATCGTTTCCGAAGATTTCAGCCCAATCATTGAAATGCATCCACTGCTTATGCCGCATTGCTCTAAAACTCAGTCATGCTTCATCAATTATCAAGGGAATGAGTAATCGGTAGACTTGTTTAAATTAAGGTCAAAGGACTATATAATGCATACCTTCACAATTGATTCCCAAGTCTCGTCTGTAGCATCGATCGTGTTGTCAGTGTCATTCCAATCGACTCTACTCTTGGATAATAAAGTCACCAAGCTACTATATGTTTTCTTCCACACATACGTATATTTGTTCCTTGTGTTGCTGTCTGCATTGCCTTCTCCAACAAAGTCAGGTAACCCGCTTTAAAATCATTCTCACTTTTCCAACCCTTTGTCATAACTTCTTTCAGCGACTGTATTAACACATCTTCTTCACGGCCACTCCAAATTCGCCGTGTCTTTTCTGGTTTCTTGCACCTCGCACTGCCGCTACCAGAAGTTGCTACATTATCCATGATTAGATGAAAGCTAAGTGGAGTAATTCTGTCATGAAATCAACATTATAAGTACATGTAGTAGTAGTCGTTGAAAAGATTTTAAATGTTAAAAAAGAAAGCACAAAGTGTAACATTAAAAGATTTCTGTTGCACATGCAATGTGCTTGAAAGAAAGTTATGTCAATTACACTTCTTACGATGAAAACAACTACAACGACACATTTAGATAAACAACATAAAGATGTGCAAGTCCAGACAATCACTTATTACAATAAAAAAAACATTAATTGTAGGTGTTCCACGTGGACATTGCGCACTGATCTCACCAATTAACCCACTCGTTCGATGACTCAAAACTGCTTATATAATCATTCTGTGTATCATTAACATGACTGCCAACTTCTTCTTCATATTTCTATAAAGGATCGTCGGGCATTTGATTATGGATGAAATTATGTAACAGAATGCAAGCAAGAATTTTTTGGTTTTGGACTTGCAAAGGGTAGAACGAGGGACTTCAAATGATAGCTCATCTCTTTTTCAACAAACCAAATGCTCTTTCAATAATGTTTCTTGCTTGAGAATGCCTCCAAGTGAATAACTCCTTGTGATCTTGTGGTGCGGATGCACGATTGCCCCAAGCATCCCTATGATATCTTACTCTTCTGTACAGAGTCAAGAAACCCTCTACATTAGCGTATCCATTGTCACAAAGATAATAACAACATGCACAATGATTAAGTATGAAAGAAGTATTCCCAAAAAAAAACCTTTTATGGTCAAATATAAATGTTGACATAGCTAAAACATAGAGACAAATAGACAACAAACTTATACACACATAACCTCTTGGCTAAACTAAGCATTGATTCTTTGTGTCATGCTGTACGAAACATGTGTTTTACGAGTGGCACGACGTCGATGGGCAGCAATTCTCATACGTGGTCGGATTAGAAGACAAAACATCAATAAATTTTTAAACAACAGTTTTTGTACCTTTAGAACCGGTAGAAGGTTTTTATGTTTCATGTCCATCTTGCCATGACACTCAAAAAACGACAACACATTCATATTTAGTCGCACATAACAAGAGTATGAATGAAACATTAATAAAAACGCAGATATTAAAGGGAAAGAGTGTTTTGCAACTCTGCACTGTGAGGAATATGAGAAATCATATGCATTTTATTACAATGTAATAAAACTAATTTATGCAGTACAATTTTTCATAAAAAATCATGACAATCGATATCGAAATGCAATCAATTAGTTTTATCAAAAAGTAATCAATTTATAAACTAAATCAGTCGTGGGGTTAATGCTCTGTTGACTTCCTGGTCGTGGTGCCTTCCAAAATTTTGAAAATTAATGTATAAAAGAATTTGAATCCACGATTGAAGCATCAAATGTTGGATTGCATTTAAAAGTCGGAGACAGAATTCAAGAGTTACAGCCGAACTTCAAGAAAAAGTGAGCTCACAACATTTTTTTCAAAAAAATTCTAAAGGTAATTAATATGTAAAAATAAAAAACTATGTGGAAATTAACAATATTTTCTTCAATAGATAATTTACCTGATAATTGTAAGGATTTGAGATATAATTTGTGAGGACGAACTGGACTTCAATGGACGATCCGTGAAAAACATCATTCAACAACGGCGGCGGCCATTTTGATAGAAGAAAACAAATATGTGAGAAATGGGAAACCGCGTTTAAAGTAGGGCGAAGGGTAATTTTGAAAAAGAAACAAGTTGTCTCTTCTACTATGGAAATTAGGATTGAGAATACCTTCTTCAGTTTGAGATTTATTTCTTGCATTTTCACGTTTGAACTGCGTACAATTCCCGGGCCCATGGTTAGTAGCGGTGGTCTTAAAAACGAACCAAACACTTGACTAAAAGTGTAATCCTATGCTAATCCCAAGTACCAAACATGGCTAAGGAAAATCTCCTTAGTCAACCCAAATACATGCCCATAGTGTAGCATATTGTAATTAGTTGGAATGGTTTCAACCATATAACAATTTTTTTCCATGTACCATTCTTTTATCAGATACACTTGTATATAAATACACGTTGAGTACTTAAATTTAGTAACGAAAGCCATCTATTTTAACTATCTTGAATCAGTCAAAATTAGAATGGATGAGTGCTAACATAACTCACCACTCTGGACTAAAAAAAAAGTAAAAAATATTATAAATATATTCTTATTGTAGATGATTATCTTTATTTAGTTAAATTTGAAATAATTGTGATTAAGATATATATGAAAAGATAATATTCGTAAAAAAATTTGTATTATGTTACTTTTCCATATAAATAGAATGATTGAGTTCAATGAAATTTGCACCGACGAATGAATTCTCTCTCTCTCTTCTTATTAATTATATCTATATCCAATTTTCTCTTATGATATTATAACACGTTATCAGCACGATGCTGTAAGAAACTGTGTATGAAAATAATTCTCGTTGTATTGGTGCTATTGAAAATAAATCAATGTTGTCAATACTCAATTTTGTGATATATTCTTAGGTGCTCTAAAAGTAGCACAATGATAACTATTGATACATTGATACCCATGAAGTATCAAGATGTTGATACCATAAAGTAGCACAATATGATTTGATATATTGAGAGAGATTCAAGATTAAGATCTGATATAAGATCAAATATATCGAGAATCTAAAGATATTCATGATATAATATATTGAGAATCTAAGGAGATTCAAATAGAGATATGATATATGACTTATTATATTGAGAAATTGAAGATGTTCGTGATTGAAATCTACGTGAGATCGAATATCTATAAATGTTATTGAAAGATATATATCTATGTCAAAATGTATCAATATTTATGAAGAAATATTGATAAAAATTAAAAATAAAAGTTTTGTTAATATTCACGAATACTATTAAGATAATATCCAAGATTTGACAATATTCTCGAGGGATATTAGTTTATGCCCTTTTAGTTGAATGATTTTTTGAGAATCTTATAAATTGATAAATTTATTATAATTTCTTATAGAATATCTATATAAAATCTAAAATTGTCAATATTCTTAAAAATGTAATTAAATATTTAAGATCTATCAACAGATATTGACTTAATATCAATTCAAAACATATATTTGTTCTTAATGCTCTAGAAAATGCATGATCTATTATTTGTTCTGTTAATAGTGTCTTGAAATTCAATGGTGAATTACATAGGCTATTGAATAAAAATTATGAATGCATGATAGTGAAATCGAAACGTTGTCAACCGAAAAAATAAATAATAAACCCAATAAATTTATATCATCGTCTATATTGGGAAACAACAATGAAGGAACATAAAATCTAATGTGTAATGACATTCATGAGAGACTCAATGTCGTTATTTAAGATAAAAGATATACTTGATACATGTAAAAATTTGAAAAGGTACGTTCAATTTCTCAATTTGAATATTTTAGTTATAATATTTGTTTATTCAAAGAGAAATAAAGGAAGACAATTATTCAAAGTTGTCTAATTAATTCTATAAGATGAATGTGATAGTGCCAATGAACACACTTTTTTTATGGTAAGAGACTTGTAATATTATTAGGAAATATGCAAATCCTTTGTTACAAGGTTTATCAACCAAAACGGACCGAGCTCCCACAGAAAGGGGAGGGGGAAGAAATAGCAAAAGAAGCAATGGAATGTGTAACTGTATTCGCTGATCTTCACATGTGATTTATTCTTGTCTCTCGCCAAGATTTAAGTAGCTTACGAACTTCATTTGTAATTACACCTGTGTAGCTCAAATCTTCACCTAGGGAAGTGACTGCTAGCACTGCCAGCAAAGAGTATGTAGTGGCTTCTTGAATATCTAATGAGTGATCCTTCGCATGCCTTAGCCCCTCTCTCATGGCTTCAAGTTCCGTATATACAACCGATGGGGTTTTCTTTATTTGACGTCCAAAAGCTAGCACAATATGCCCCTCGTGGTTATGTATTACTCAACCAACCGAGTAAATATTTGCGTTCTCATTGTAGGCCGTGACTGTCTCTAGCCGTAGATGGTTATTCTCTGGTTTTTGCCATCTGATTTGGGTGCTGTGAGTGCTATGAGTTGATGCAATGCTAATAGATGTGCATGCATCTTTGTATTCGTTCAACAGGTGAGTGCTCCAATCTGCTCCGACCTTATCTAGGTTTCGATCTTCCTTGTGTACGAACTGTAGCCTCTAGTGCCAAACTCCCCAGGTATGAACCGCAAAGAATTCTAAGTCCTTCTGATCAAGTTGATCCTTCATCCACAAAGATCTCCATATTATTGGATCCTTTGGCCCTTTTGAGAATTTCTTTGAATGCAGTATTTTTCCAACAAGATTTCATTGTCGGACACAAAATAAAGTGTGGTCGGTTGTATCAGACCCAAATTTGCAGAGATGGCATTGGCCATGGGCTGGTACGTGATGAACTAAGAGATTCATCTCTGTGGGGATTATGTTATGAAGAGTTCTCCACCAAAAAAATTCGGACTTTCGAAGGGATCGAGAGTGCCCATAGGAATTTCCACCAACTTCTCGATTGAATCTTGGAGCAGTTCGGCTGGGCTTCATAGTATCCTGTATCAATTCTATATCTATTCCGCACCGAGTATAATCCTTTCGGGTCGTGCCTCCAGAATCTTGAGTCTTCTGTTAGCTCACCTGCATTGGGATGATCCTTATTTCATTAGCAATATAGGAGGGGAAGAGTTGGCGTATCACTATTTCATTCCAGGCTCTCTCATGAATAAGAGAGTTAACAGATTTGTATGGTTTCTATTTACTTAGTTCAGGCATTGTGATTTGGTAGCCAGGGATCCAATTATCCCGAAATGTTTGAATCCTCTTCCCGTTACCAACTCGCCAACTAATACCCTTCACTATCAGCTGCCTACTCCATATAATGTGTCTCCATATGAAAGACAAATTATTCCCAATGTTAGCATCCATGATGTATTGGTGCTTGAAATATCTCGCTTTCAGCATACGCGCTACCAGGGACTCCAGATTAATCATTATTCTCCATATTTGTTTTGCTAGAAGAGCTTTGTTGAATGATTCCATCTGGCGGAAACCCATTCCCCCAAGCTTTTTGTTTGCAAAGGAAATTCTCGATTTTCCAATGCGTTCGTTTCCTTCCATTAACCTTTTCTCACCAAAAGTTCGAGCATTCTTTTTTGATCGCATCTAGAACGGATTTTGGGATGCGGAAGCAAGACATTGCATAAGTGGGTATCGATTGGAGAACTGATTTGATTAGGATTTCTTTCCCTCCAGCCGAGTAGGTCCTGCTGCCCCATCCTTGTAATATTTCCATGATTCGCTCAATAAGGTATTGAAATTGCAACTTTCTTTTCCGGATAGAGAAACTCGGGAGAACCAAGTACAACTCGTTCCCCTGCACAACTCGGATAGTAAGCATCCTTTTTATTCTATTGACTAGCTCCTCGGCTGTATTGGGGCTGAATGATAGTGCTGATTAGTCGAAGTTAATCAATTGTCCGGATGCCTTTTCATATAGAGATAAACAGTGACGAAGACCGGCAAAATTTTCCACATTAGTGTCGAAGAATATTAGGCTGTCATCTGCAAAAAAGAGATGAGAGATAGAGGGGCAAGAGGTTGCAATCTTGACGCCAGAAAACATATTGCGAGCTTCAGAATAGCGTAGTAAAGAAGAGAGTCCATGTGCACACATTACAAATAGGTAAGGAGATAGGGGATCTCCTTGTCTCACACCTCTATCTGAATTCACTTTTCCTTGAGTTCACCATTGAGAGAGAACGAGTATTTAACCGTGTTGACACATCTCATCATTTTTTCAATCCAGGTTATAGAGAAGCCCAACTTGCCCATAACTTTCACGAGGAATCTCCGTCACGGTCAGCCTTGCTTGTGTCTAGCTTCAAAGCCGCATAGTTTTGTTTTCTTCCTTTTCGGCTTCGAATCCGATGTAGAGTCTCATAACCCATAATGATATTGTTAGTGATTAACCGGCCTAGGACAAATGCACTTTGAAATTCATTGACTGTTTGCTTTAGGATTTGTCTTAGCCTGTTTGTCAGGGTTCGAGCCACAATTTTATAGCTGAGATTGCAAAGGCTGATCGGCATGAAGTTCTTCATAGTCATTGGGGATTTAATTTTGGCATAAGTGTGACCACTGTCTCATTACAATCCTCAATTGGATCACTTTCATTCAAGACCCCCAGGATTGCTCTTTTGACTTCTCCCTCAATCTCAGTCCAGTAATTTTGGAAGAAGAATGCTGACATACTGCTGTCCGAGCCATGAGTTTTATTTGGATTTTGGTAAAAAGGCCTTTCTTGACTTCCGCAGCAGTGAATGGTGCGTCCAAGATAACGCCCATATTAGCATCTATTTTCGGCTCCAAGAAATCTATGACATTGTCCAGTTCTGACTCTTATGGTGTGGTTGCAGTGAATAATTTGGAGAAGTAGTTTACTATCAGCTCAGACATGCTACTTCTGTCATTGCACCAGTCCCCATGGGGGGCATCAGTCCACTGATAAAATTCTTAGCTTTCTTGTTCAATGCAGACGCATGGAAAAACATAGAATTTCGTTCGCCATGTGCTAACCAATTGACCCTACTTCGTTGTTTCCAGTATAGTTCATCTTTAGTTTGAAGAGCTTCGATTTGTTTTTACAGGTTCTGAATTTGGTTCGACTCCTCATGCCAGCGCTCGTGTGTCTTGAGTCGGTTAAGCTGCTTTCTTTTTTGTCTATTTGGGATGTTTCGAAATCTAGCTCCAGCCCAGCCCTTAAGTGCGTTCTTGTAATTCCCGAGTCGATCTGCCAGTGTCAGTGATATATCCTCTTTGCACCACCTTTTTACCACTATTTCAAGACAATACGGTTCAGTAGCCCAAAGGGGTTCAAATCTAAATAAGTTACCATGCCGAAGCTTCAGAGTGATTGTCCTTCCAAGTTCAATGAGAATTGGTCGATGGTCTGAGTAAAAAAATTCTAGTGTTTGAGTTTGAATGCTGGATAAAGGAGTCTCCACTCAAATGTTCCCACAAAGCGGTCAAGGCGTTTGAATATGAGATCCCCTTGAGATCGCCGATTCACCCAAGTAAATAATTCGCCAGTAGCGTGTAAATCTTGCAAAGTGCATTCATCTAGTACATTCCTGAAGGCACGAGTTTGTTGCAGCGGTCTAGGATTCCTTCCGAATTTTTCTCCGTCAAAGTAAATTTCATTGAAGTCTCCTCCTTCAATCCACGATTACTCTTTTAGTTCCGGCATGTTTCTTAGACGTCACAGTAATTACCAGGAAAGATGTCCGAGGCTATGATCTGGTTGTCCATAAAAACCCGTAAACCACCAAATTTTTTCAGAGTGTTGAACCACACAGTCGATATGTCCCTCTGTATATGATTGAGTAGACACTTCAAATGGGTCCTTCCAAAGGAGCATAAGACCTCCACTTCTACCCTTGCAATTGACAACAAACAAACCATTATATCCAAGAATTATTTTCCACTTTGTACATTGATGATCCCTCAATTTCGTTTCAGAGAGGAAAACTGAGGGATGGGCTTTTTTCAGCGACAAGGAACTTCAGTTTCACAGAATGCCCTTTGGTTCCCAAGCCCCCGGGCATTCCAGACTACGCACCTCATTGGGTAAGCAACCTCGCCGTTTCAAATGAGTTGGTAATATCCATCGCATCAACAAAGGCTCTTTTATGGGGTAGATTGGTACCTCTCTCTAAAGTGCTCAGATTCCCCTCTAACCTTGATAAAAGGTGACTCTATTATGCCACATGTAACTGTTTGATGTCCTTTCTCTCGCGCTCTCCTCTTCCATTTATTCTATTTGATAGAATATTTCCGAGTGATTAAGTTCAAAGGATGATCATGTCCTTCCTCTCTCTAGGTTACTTCCTGTCCCTTTTTATTGATGCTCGTATCTTTGGCTAAACTCGGCCGTTTATCCATAGTGAGGTGCGTGGGGGTAGGTGTTTCCTCCTTGATGTTACCATGTGATCTCGCATGCCATAAACTCCAGAGTTATCCTTAGATACCACTAAAGTGGTCCATGCTCAATCCCGTCCAGGGATATTTTTTTAGGAATGTTTCTAGTAGATTCCACATAATACTTGTCCCCCGAACTATGGGCATTCCTTGAATCGCTATCTCATGTATTGTTCCCTCTCAGTCGGCCTCTTTTACTTGGTGAATTATTTCTATAATTGTTTCTCCCAAATTTATTTGATGTTCTCAGCAATTCCCCATAATTTAGTTTTCCATTCTTCTCCAATGCCGTATCATAGTAATGGAATGAGTGTTCAATAATTCCACAATTGTAGCATAAATCAGGCAATCGTTCATAAGATAGAATAACTATTACCTCTTCTGTGTCGTGGCTGGTTGAGATACATATGTGGTTTTTTAATGGTTTGGTAATGTCAAGATGTACCCGTATACGAGCATAACAACTCATAGCGAATCCATTTGCCCATGTATCTACCTCTTCAACTATCCCCACTTTGTTGCCCACTTAGTGCAGGAACGTGTTCTGCATGAGGACCAAGGGCATGTTGTAGCATTGGACCCAAATGGATATTTCATCAAATCTCATCATACTTGGCGTCTGTATCCCTTGAGGTTCGCTGAATATGACAAGATTTCTGAAGATATTCCACGGACCGTCTAAAGCCGCGTGTTTTCTATCTTGCAAGGATTTGAAGTCCAATAGAAATAGATTGTTCCCAACAGATCCAATTTCAATATGACTAGACGCTTGTAGAATACCTTAGCCACTAGACAGTGCTCCAATCTTTGTTCACCGATCTACAGAACATCATCGTCAATGGTAAGGTTTTGTGCTTCACTTTGCTTCGTGGGCAATTTTAATTCTGTGACCAACCGCGTGACTTCATCTGGATCCATAGATGATTGTTGTCAATGATATTCTTAATCAGTTAATCTTTGTTGTAAAGTTGGAACAAGGACCTATACCAAGGTAGGAAGGGAAACTTCAATTAGGGTTGCCGTCGGAAACCCTAAGAAGAAAATTGATTAATAACTCATTGCCAATAAACACACTTAATATACTGTTTTTGATTTGTTATTCAAAGAATAATATGTTATCTCAAATGAGATATAAAGTATAAAATTGACACAAATCTTATATCTCTATTTGTATGATATCATACTTGAAGTACGTGAAGATTTTGTGGAGGGCATTGATATCTACCAAAATTATATTTTTCATCGTATGTTGATATGAATATATGAAAGATCAAAAGATCGTTTGATTGATGATTAAAAAAAGATGATATGCTTGATGTTATATAATAGTGATAAACATTGACGTATATGGACTTGTGAATTCAATGCCAATATTGATTCGGTATAAATAATATATTACAAATCAATAGTACTAGAAGAGCTAATATTCTCCAAAAGTATCATTGATACAATATTTCCAATGTTTAGCATAATCTATTGGGTTGAGCATTCAAATTATATAAATAGTTGACAAACTTGATAATGCACAAAATGTAAATGAAGAAGTCGAAAGTTTCTGAATTGATAAATTTGAAGATTTTTGAATCAGATATCTAGAAAATTTTATGAATTCTTAAGTATGGCTTATCAAAATTAATATCATATCATAAGCTCAAGTTGGCTAAAATCCCCGTATTATCTGGAATGAATAAATTGTAATGCCCGAGAATTACTTTTTGTTAATCTGAAATGATTTGGTACTAATGGATATGATTATATTGACATGATTATTGAAGGCATGAAAAAGACCTGGAAAATCATTGCATGAGATTTGGTTTTGGATTGCATGAACTTGAAATTGTTGGCGTGGTGTGAGACCAGAAGGTCTCGCGCATATGCACGAGGAGTAGGCGCGCATATGCGCGAGCTATGTGAAAACCAAGATGCGCGGACAGAACATGGCGCCATATGCGCGACTTGACGGCGCGCATATGCGCGAGGTGGCCAGTAACCCAAGTGCGAAGACGGAGAGTTGGGCGCACATGCGCGACGATGCGCGCGCACATGCGCGAAGGGTCCAGTAGCTAAACTTCGGAAATGAACTTGCGCGCACATGCGCGAAGGTGGACGCGCACATGCGCGTAGAGGAGGAGGGACCAAAGTTCAGAACAGAACTTTTGGCGCATATGCGCCAAGTGGTGTCGCGCAGCGCCGAGACCAGTAGGCCTCGCGCATATGCGCCGAAGGAAGTCGCGCATATGCGCGAGACGTGTATTACAAAGAACAAGCCACGTTTTTCAAGACATGCATGGATATATATATATGTATATGTACAACGTGCAATCAGTAGGAAATCGAGAGAATCTGAGGAAGGAAGCTTCAAACTTTCTGTGTCGTGGAAATTTGGATTTACGAGAAATTCGTCTGTCTGATTTTGAATCCGACTTCAGTACTGTGTTCTTATTGACACAGGCTACAACTGGACGTAAGTTTTGTTACGTTTAAATACGATTTGAAATTATGATATTGTCAGAATTGAATATGAATCATATATGGTGTTTCTGATATAGTAGACATCGTATAATTGAAGTCAGATCGAAGAACAGACTGTTTATGTAATTGTTATGATTTTCAGAGTTGATTTGATTAAGATTCAATATCAGAGTTGTATTGTTATTCGGATTATGAGTTGTACTGATACTGATGATGAGTTCTGGTATTATATTTGTGATGTTGAGATTGACGGGGATATCGAGACTGTATTGTTATGCCGTCGAAACATCAGTAGATTGATATTGATCAGATTTTGTATTGATTGAGATTGTATCGTACTTTGTTGACATTGATCAGATTATGTCTGGATTTGAGTATTGATCAGAACAGGTCTTAAATTGAGTTGTACATTGATATTGTGCATATTTGATATTGTCATTGCTAGATTGGGTATGGACCGATTGGAATGCGAGACTTCGTCTTCGTCAGACCGAGAAGACAAAGGTATAAATCAATGTGAATCGGGAGATCGACTTAAGTCAGATTGGACTTGAGTTTCCCTAAATCACATACTTGTATGTTATTGCTTTTCATACAATTGTATTATTTGAATGAATATGCTTGATTACTGATTTATAGAAAAGCATGGTATAGCAGATAGCTATTGAGTGAGAGTCACTGACAGAAGGGCCAGATTAGGACAGAGTTGTTAATGGCCCATTGCACATTGTCAGAGTTGGCAGACCAGCCTAGTCTTTGGCAGAACCGCCATGGCAGAACCGTCGAGTCACTGGACTTTTGGATATATATTGATAGACTGAGGAGAAGATCAACTCCTATTGCAGATCTTCAATATAGACAACCAAAGTCTGGGACTAAGAACGTACCACCATCTAGCTGGGGTAAAGTAGGTGGGAGAACGTTGCGTTCTTATTCAGATCGGGATCCCTAGATTAGAAATGAGTCGAGTCTGAGTCTGAGAGTCACAGAGTGTGATTCCTTATCTGATATTGAATTATGTTCTAGATTGCGGTACATATTTGAAGTATAATTGATAGTTGATATCGATTCATGTTTCTGATTTAGATACATGTTTTGTATATCTGATTCATGCTTTTATATTGTTTATATGATTGCATGTATACTTGATTTATACTGGGAATGTAATTCTCACCGGAGTTATCCGGCTGTTGTCTTGTTTGTATGTGTGCATGACAACAGGTGGGACATGATCAAGGGTCAAGAAAAGAACGAGGCAGACTAGTTAGCGTGGAGATCCGGGCTCAGAATTAAATTAGGTTTCAGCACTGATATGTAGTTGAACCTAGTTGAATTATCATAGACAATACAAGACTTGTATGTTTATGCTTAATATGTAATTCAGATTGATTTACACTACGTTTTCGTATTGTATTTTTAAAAAAAAATTTAGACCCTGTGTATTATAATCGATTGAATAATTCCTAAAAATGATTAAAATTGAAATTAGCGTTCGGGTCCCCATATAAATAATGTGGGCTCACGAATCACAATTTTATGTTTGCAAAATTACGTTTTTGAGAAAAAATTTCAGAATATATAATCAAGACAAATTTGATTAAAAAAGAGAATATGAATATCAATTTTATGATTATAAATATATTGGTTTAGTTGATTTACTGTACATCAAATCAACTATAAAAACCATTGATTTTGATGATAAATGCGTCCATATTTTGGAGATATCTGAAATATATGTTGTATATATTATGCCAAATGATAAAGTGTTATGTGCGACAAATACACTAGAGTAAATCTCTTGAAGGGACTATTGATATATTGAAAATAATTTGGATAGTTATGATCAAATATTTTGAGCAATGAGATTTTTATTATGCAATTTCTCACTTAATTTGTTATTATTGTAAAATGATATTTTCAACATTAAGGGGAGGAAATATAAGCTAAAAGAATAATTTTGAGATCGATCTCAATGTAATATAAGGTAAACATGAAGTTCAAAGTTTAAATCTCAAAATATGTTATTTGATCTTGTCTATAAGATCGATTTTATGTTTAGCTTAATTAATATTCTAGTTGAACAATGTATACAACTCGTCTGAAGTGACGAAGAACCATTTTAAAGAAAACAAGTGAATATTTCAATGTCAAAAGAACAATGAGGCTAGTCATTATGAAAGAAATTGATGTGCTACATGACAATATCTTATATTACTTGCAAGTAAACATAAAAGACGCTAAAAACGTGATCGACCTAATATTTTTATGAATCCAATTTGAATGGTGTTATTCATGAAGAATAACAAGTATATTAAAAGAGGAGATTTCATATATTATTTGAAATCAAAATGATATAATTATAAATGTGCTTTTGCTATAATGCAAAATGATGATTATCTTGAAATATGATTTATAGAGATTGTCAATGACAAATGATTGACAAATAGACATGTGACATATGAGCACACTTTTTATCTCAAAGCTTCTAACCCAAAGTTGGTTATAAGAAAATATTTTCAGTTATCGATCATAGATGGGTTGACTTGATAGTGACATATAGAAAAATCCTCGTAAAATTTGAGATGTGAAGTGGAATTATATTCAACCTCCAAATTATCATTTCGATATAGCAACATATCATTATAAGAATTATGATAATCCCGGTACATGTGATAAATTCGATTTAGTACTCTTGAAACATTTACTAAAAATGACAAAATTATTTCTTGAATTATGAATTGAATATTTCCTAAAAAGAATAGTCGTTCATAAGTTTTAGTATGCGGGAAAAGTACTAAAATTACGCGGGAAAAGTACTAAAATGCTTTTATATTTATAAGTCATATTTTGTGACTGATTGTTCGACAATTTGATATGAAAAATATCTTTTTCACCAACTTGAAGATCAAGAAAATATATTTGATCTTCAATTATCATATATAAGAGAAATTTATGCATAATTATATATAAAAAATTATACTAGTGATGTATATCTTTTCTCCAACTCGAAGGCAGTGACAACCAGTAAGGCACATGTTTTGTTTTCTTCTCAATCTCAAACAGATTATAGATTTACGTAAAGAGATTAGCAACAACTGAATATAATATGACCAATCTTTTTACAAAGTTATCACCTGCATCAACTTTTGGCAAATTAGTGTACAAGATCAGAATACGAAGAGTTGATTATTTCAAGTGATACTTGCAATAGCGGGGGATATAAATTTTTAATGAGGCAATTTTCAAGTAGCGAGATGTCGTACTCTTTTTCCTTCACTAGGATTTTGTCCCAATGGGTTTTTCTGGTAAGGTTTTAACGAGGCACATCTATCTCCTGGAAAACATCCAGAGAATTTATCTTTTCAGTATTCTTTTTCTTTCGTTCAGATTTTTCCCAATGAGTTTTATTGATAAGGTTTTAACGTGGCAACATTGAGTCCCGATGAAGTTTTTAATCATCCATATTTCCAAATGAATATTTTGACGAATCGATTGTTTGTGCAAATAATCATTTAAGGGAGATTGTTATAAAATATTTTCATTGTAGCTGATTATTCTTATTTAGTTATATTTGAAAGAGTTGTGATCAAGATAAATATATAAAGATAATATCCGTAAATATTTGTATGAAGTTATTTTTTCCTATAAATAGGGTAATTGAGTTCAATAAAATTTGTACCTGAATATTGACTCATGAATTCTATTTTTTCTCTTATGAATTATGTCAATAAAATTTCTATTTTCTCTTATGATTAATAACAAAATATGATTTTTTATTTATTTCAAAAGAAGGTGTTCGATGGAACTTTTATTTTTAAAACATCACTTAAAAAATCCAAAAAGCAGAAGCTATATGGTATGATTGAAGGCTTTTGCTATAATCCTTTTCTTAAAACAAAAAAATAATTCATTCATTCACACACAAACTTACTTGTGGTATACTCACTGAAAATTTAGGTTTAGGTTGCAGCAGATGACGCTAGTCCAGCCCATACTTCGAATGAGCTCTAAGCCTGAAATCACAAAGAAGACCGTTAGAAGGAGGCCGAGAGGGTGTCCCGATGTAGCCCCTCCGACACTCAAGTCAGATACTGAGGATATAATAGGAGAGCAACTAAGGATGCTGCTAAAAAATAATATAGTGAATGAATGAATTGGACGTTCAAACCTAATATTTATAGGAGAATACATGGGCCTGTCATGGGCTTTTCATCTAGGCTAGGTATGGGTCGGGGGTTTGGGCCTGATCTTGAGGGGCCCATTTATGGGGTAAAACCAGTCTCCCCCTCCCAAGTTGAACTGAATCGTAGGTTCAAAGTTCGACTAATTGTGTTGTCTTCGGTTTACAACATGTGAGTTGTATGTTCTTTTCTTGTTGCTCATTAGTCTCCAAAAATTCGGAAGCAAATTAAATCATCTTCCCGTTTTGGAAGGGCTAGATATACATTGGGCTCCTCGACACCCACGCCTAGCGCCCTCGCTTTACTCACGTTCTTGTCTCACCTTCTCCCTTCCTGTGCACCTAACTAGCAAGCCCTCACCCTCGCCCTCGCCCTCGCCCTCGCCCTCGCCTGGCCCCATTTCCTTTTCCCCTTGCCCAGCCTCGCCAAGCCTCCCCTTCGCTAGCCCTCGCGTTGCCTCGCCAGCCCACGCCCGATACCAAGCCCTCGCCCTCGCCCCGTCTTCGCTTCGCCTGCCCACGCCCACTGCGTCCTCGCCTCCACCCAGCAGCCGCCGACTAGCCCGCCGCTCTCCGTGCTACCTTGCCCACAACCTCGCAAAAGCACCTCGCTCTTCCAGCCTCTCACCCGTCGCGTGCTCGCCCCTGCCCGCGCAGCCCTGCGTGCTCGCCCCTTTCCCTCTCGGTAGTCAGCCTCGCACCCCACCCACTCTTGCCCATCAACGTTGCTCGCCCCCTCGCCCGTCTCCCCTCCTCGCGCAATCATCGCAAAGTAGCCCTTGCCCCGACCGCCCGCACGCACTCCTTTCTCTCCTGCTCGCCCTCACACTCACCAATATCAGCCTCGTCCCCCCACTAGCCTCGCCACCTTTGCCCCTTGGTAGCGTTGCCCTTGCTTGCCTCGCCATCCACCGCCTCGCCTAGCACAACCAACAACCACTCTCGCCAACACCAGCCTCATCGTTCCCACCCCTCCGCCGCTTTACCCTCACTCGCCTCGCCATCCACTGCCTCGGCTCGCGACCACGCCTCACATATTCCCTTGCCCACATCTCCCTTCTCGCCTGGCGACCACTTAACCAATGCTCCAACCTACCTCCATCTCTCCACGCCCTTCTCGCCTTGTTGTGCCAGTCCGCGACCAAGCCCAAGCCCAAGCCCTCGCCTCCGAGTGCTCACCCTGTGCCTATCATAGCCGAGCCCCTCGCGCCTTCGCCTAGTCTCGCCTAGTAGCTCCGGCGCTCGATCATTCGGTCCGCCACCTGCTCGTTTGCTTGTCCTTACCTCTTGAGTATTTAGTTACGCTTCTTTCGGGTAAGTTTTCTCCCTTGTTCGTTTAACTATACCTAGCACCCATGTCTTCATCTAATTCTGAATTCAATCCCTCGAGCGATTCCGAGAGGTCTAGCGAGTCTAACGAGAGTAGGACTTCCTTAGAAGATCCTGAATTTACCCTGGATTTTAATGAGGAGGAGATTGTAACCTAGATATTAAATTTTCACCTCCTCACCCATGACTCCTTTGCTAGGCGATGCCTTAGAAGGAAAATAAAAGTTTCACCTCCTTACCCTGACTTCTCTGCTAGGCGATTCCTTAGTAGAAAAATAAAAATTCTTTGCCCTCACCCTCTTACTATCTGCTAGGCGATGCCTTAGCAGGAAAATAAAAATTCTCCACCCTCACCCTCTCACTCATCTGCTGGATGATGCCTTAGCAAAAAAAATTTAATTCTTTGCCCTAACTCTCTAACTCCTCTGCTACGTGATGTCTTAGCAGAAAATAAAATTCTCCACCCTCACTCTCTAACTCCTCTACTAGGCGATGCCTTAGTAGGAAAATAAAAATTCTCCACCCTCACCCTCTAACTCCTCTGCTAGGCGATGATTTAGCAGGAAAATTTTAATTCTCCGCCCTCACCATTTAAGTCCTTTGTTAGGCGATGCCTTAGCAGAAAAATAAAAATTCTCCATTATCACCCTCAAACTTCTCTGCTAGGCGATGCCTTAGCAGGAAAATAAAAATTATCCATGCACCCTCACCCTCTAACTCCTCTGCTAGGCGATGCCTTAGCAGAAAAATTTTAATTCTCCGCCCTCACCCTCTAACTCCTCTGCTAGGTCATGCCTTAGTAGGAAAATAAAAATTCTACATCCTCACCCTCTAACTCCTCTGCTAGACGATGCCTTAGCAGGAAAATTTTATTCTCACCTCATCATCTCGTAACTCCTCTGCTAAGTCGGGCCTTAGCAGGAAAAATAAAACTTTTCAATCTCATCAACTCTTCTCCTCTACTAGGCTCAGCCCAAGTAGGTAAAATTTGATTTTCGATCTTCCCATCTCTTCTTCTCTACTAGGCTTAGCCCAATAAATAAAATTTAATTTTCAGTCTCATCACCTCTTCTCCTCTACTAGGTTTAGTGTCAGTAGGAAAAATTTAAGGTTTAGTGTCAGTAGGAAAAATTTAAGGTTTAGTGTCAGTAGGAAAAATTTAATTTTCATTCTCTCCAACTCTTCTCCTCTAGGCATAGCCTAAGTAGGTAAAATTTAATTTTCAGTCTCTTCACGTCTTATTCTCTACTAGTTTCAACCTAAGTAGGTAAAACTTGATTTTAAGTCTCCCCACCTCTTCTTCTCTATTAGGCTCAACCTAAGTAAGTAAATTTTGATTTTCAATCTGCCCATATCTTCTCCTCTACTAGGCTCAGCCTCAGTAGGTAAAATTTAATTTTCGATCTCCCACCTCTTCTCCTTTAGTAGGCGCAGTCCGAGTAGGTAAAATTCATTTCATGTCATCCTCATAATACAACAACATTCATGAACTTAATAAAAGAACTTGGTTTTATTAAATTTCAACCGATCACATAGGACAAATTCAAAAACTAAATACATCAGCAATAAAGTCAAGAATAATATTTTCTAAGGTGGTAAGCATTCCAGGGTCTCTTTAAAGCATTGCCCTGCGCAATCTCCAACTTTCCTCTTTGCTACTCTTGTACCTCCCCAGGGCAAAGTCACCCACTTAGAAGCTTATCTGAATATGATTTTTATAATCTTATATGCGAATGCTAGCGGCCTTCATTTCTCTTCCAACATCTCAAGGTTAGGGGCTATCTGGAGTCTCTTTCTCTCGGACCCCAACTCTACAATTTTAGGTTCTTCGTCTGTTACCTCCTGAAACTCATTCTCCAATACGGGCAACCTACTTCTTCCCTTCTTAATCATGTTGACTTCTACACGTGCTCTTTTTCCCTTTTCCTTTACTACCTTTTCATAACACCGACGCGCGACTTTTTGGTCCCTGTACAAGACTCCAACTCCTTTTCCCATGGGAAACTTAAGCTTTTGATGATAGGTGGAAGCTACGGCTCTAAAATATTTTAGGGCTGGCCGCCCCAAGATTCTATTATACGATGATGGAATATCTAGCACCATGAAGGTTATCATCTTTGTTACCCGCTGAGAATCATTCACAAAGGATAAAGGAAGAACGATTTGACCCAATGGTCAGATGGCATGTCCCGCGAACCCATGCAGAGGGGTAGAGACCGGCTCAAACTCAAATACTTCCACTCTCATCTGATCCAACGTTCTCTTGAACAAAATATTCCGTGCCTCTAGATATCTTAAAGTTCTCCAACTTTCTTCCGTGTGCTTTCCGAGCTTGCCCGGAGTCTTCATCAGTAGCACCCCTCGAGATCATATGAATCATTCCTATCGTAGAGTGGTTATCTTCATCCATTCTCCTCCTCGGATTGATAGGCTCCGGAGGAACATCTTGACCCCGCCTTTCTTTTTTCTGTTCTCCGACCCTCTGATTGATCCAAGGAGGGCCTCGGCCTCGCTTAGGATATGGGCGAGCTCTCGGTCGACTCCCGGATGAGGATCCTTCTTGTCTGTTTACCGGGGGCATCCTAACACCGCTCTCAGTTCTCTGTTATTTCTCCCACCTTCCTTCTGATTCTCTTACCTCCATCACCATGTCACGCCTCCTATTCAGAGGAACATGGGACGAGAATTGTCCTCTACCTCTAACTTTATCCTCCTCTCTCTCACCCGCACCTCTCTTCCTATTTCCTCTCTCCGCTCCCTCCACCCTACTTCCCCCGGGTCGCTGCTCCATCTTTCTGTACCGTTGGGCATCTTCCAGATTTACATATTTCTCTGCCCGAGCTAACAGGTCATCATAGTTCGACAGAGGTTTCTTGACCAGCAATTTGAAAAATTCCCCTCCTCTCATACCTTGGGTAAAAGCACTTATCATGATGTCAGGGGTAGCCGTTGGTATCTCTAGTGCCGCATTGTTGACATGTAGAACGAATTCTCGCAGAGTTTAAGTTTCTTCGTGCTTAATCACAAACAAGCTCAAATAATTTTTTTGGTGCCTTTTGCTATTAACAAATCTGTGCAGGAAAGCAGCGGAAAAATCCTCGAAAGATCGTATGGAGTTGGGCCGCAATGTGTTAAATCATTGCTGGACTGACCTTACCAATGTGCCCAGAAACACCCTACACTTGATTCCATCTGAATACTGGTGCAACAGAGTTGCATTCTCAAACTTCCCCAAATGTTCTTCTGGATCAGTATGTCTATCGTATTCTCCAACATTTGATCGTCGAAAACTTGGAGGAAGCCCTTTTTCCAAAATGGCGAGGGAAAATGACTTTTTCATTGGGCGCTGCGGCTCTATTCCCCAATTGTTGCCTCAACATCCATATCTCCCTCCATATTTCTCCCATCTCCAGATTCTCCTCACTTGGAAGGGGTCGCGTCTCTTCAACCATGCTCTGATGGCCCTCAACATTCTCCTCTCGCTCCTGGCGAGTGACTTGTCCTTCAATAAACATAGACTCTTGGTTCATTTTCATGGCTTCGTCTACTGTCCTGGTGATGAACTGACCCAATTGTTCTAGGTTAAGTTCCCCACATTCTCATTGGGACGAAGGTGTTCGGCCCTCGTTTCAAGAAGAGGTTGTTCGGCTCTCGTCTCGGGACGAGGTTATTCACGTCCCGTCTCCTCAAGAAGAGGCTGCTCGGGTCTCATCGGAGGACGTGACGTCAATGAATTAGTTCTTCTACTCCCTTCTCAACTCGAGTTTTCCCACAGACAGCGCCAAGTGATACTCACTGAAAATTTAGGGTTCAGTTCCAGTAAATGATGCTAGTCCCAGCGCAGGCTTCGAATGAGCTCTAAGCCTGAAATCATGAAGAAGACCATTAGAAGGAGGTCGGGAGGGTGTCCCGGCGTAGTCCATCCGACGCTCAAGTCAGAGAGAAATGATATAAGAGGAGAGCAGCTAAGGATGCTGCTAAAAAAAATATAGTGAATGAATGAATTAGACGCTCAAACCTATTATTTATAGGAGAATACCTGGGCCTTTCATCTAGGTTAGGGATGGGCCGGGAGTTTGGGCCTTATCTTGAGGGGCCCATTTATGGGATATCATTGTGGTTGAAAAACTTAAATTACTGTTTAATAAAATAATATTTTTCAAAGAGTTAATCGAAAGTGGCCCTATATGTCATGATATTTCCATCAAGATTCAAAGACAAAATTCAAGACAAGAATACACACAAACATATATGGATGAAACATGGAAAGTAAATACCAAAGCTCCTCTGTAAAAATATTTTATTCCAGTGTCAAGAAGTACCTAGCTAATATATGAATCACACAGTACATAGCATCGATTTTATTAATACTGCATGCATGTTTACAAATAGAAGGGATGAGCAGCAGTAGAAGTAGCAGCCACAGCAGCAGCATAGTCAACAATGGATTGAAGATCCTCCCAATTCTCAGCATGCTTTAGAAACTCATGGTTAGTGTCAGCACACATAGAGCTCGAAGACGACGGGGCCTGAGATTTCACCGAGCTCATGAAATATTGGCCTTGAAAGTACTGTTGGTTTGAATTCATGCTACAATCAACAATACATGCATTGGGTTTCTTCTCAAACTGGTGCTGGAAATGATGACCGAGTATTGGTACAGAGCTGCTGAAACTAATGTTGTAGCCGATTTTATCACAGGACTCCACGCTGCATGTTTCTGAGCTTGTCTCTACTGTTGAATGACTAACGTTGTTGCTTCTGATCTTCGTGGCGACTTCTCTCCAATCTGCGGCCATCACTTTCTTGTAAGAATTGTCGCGTTTCAGTATTCTGCATAGTGTCCAAACTTCCTGCAATTTCGTCCAAATCATATTCAATAATTAATGATAGGTCATAAAGGATGTATAAAACCATATATTATTTATCCATTTTGATTTCATGAGTTCAAATTTTAAATTACCAGGTAATGAGATACATGTACACGAGTTGAAGATATTAGGACTAATTAAATATTTGTCTTTGTTGTCTAATATCCAACAAACCCATGATCTCCAACTTATATACGATAAAATATCTCTTAGAATGTCTTTAACGTCTGGAAAAAAAATCCATGTCATAATTTTGGCTCGAGCATATATACAATCTCTTCGTTAGTTGCATCAGTACTTTAATAACATAATGATTATAATTTGTAAACTTTTTGCATCGATCGTGCTTTCTAAAACGCCAAGAAATATCGAAATGGGTCGACATGCGCATGCAAGACACAAATCACAAAAGGTAACACGTAGGTGATATGATTGAACAATAGAAAATGAAGTGTGACTCAAAGAAATATGATTGATATTCTTACAGCTTCTCGGGCAATGCTTTTAGCATCCATGATATTCTTGGTTACTTTGTCGGGGCCAGGCGGAAGCCGGAACTCGTGCATCATCCAATCAGTCTTGGTACCCTTTCCGGCGCTTCCCTGATAGTATACCAGGGATTTCTTTAATCCAATGCAATCGAGGCTTCCTTCTGAAGAGTATATTTGTTTATCAATACCAGTGGCTTTCCAGAACCCGGAACCTGTTATTACTCTATTGGGTCTGACGCTGTTTCTGTATTTTCTTCCTCTTTTGCAGAAGAAGTACCACTCCTTGTCCTCAACGTTATTGGATTCTGATGATTTTCATACAAAAATGTTCAAAAAAGAAAAACTCTCAAACAATATATATTTGAAGACGCGCGTGATCTTGTTTTTGAGTTATCTATATAAAAAATCATGAGTGTTTTTGGTTATTAGATACTGTAACAGAATAGATAGTTTTAATTTATGTGAATCTTGATTAAGACTAAAACGCAAAAATCTTAAGTTGGTTTCTGTAAATTCTTGAAAAATAACAATTGTTGCATATCGATCGTATGACCAGATCGATCGATGTTTGGTCTGATCAAGAACATCCCTACTGGATACTGTTATTCTTATCTATTTGATCAGGAAACATGTGATTACTGTCTGGAATCATAGATACAAAGTAAGGCTTTTTGATCAGTAATATTTATGTTTGTGATTCATGCAAACATATATTTATTCTTTACAATTTCTTTTTAAAAAAGGATAAAGCTCATATACAGTACTTACTTGGAAGATCCCATGGATCATACTTGTAGATATCAACTTGTTTTATGAGTTCGATGCGTAACGGTCTTTTTTCGACCTTTCTTCGAAGATAAAACGCCACGAGCTCTTGATCAGTCGGATGAAATCTGAACCCTGGAAGTGGAACATCATCTTCTTTACAAGTACTCATGGTTTACTCTATGGTTTTCAAGATCCTCAACTTTTTCTCTTTGATTTCATGTGTGAAAATGATTCTTTTATAAACTGGTTCAGTCTTCACACCTTGAAACATGAATAAAATCTACTTCTTCAACCCTTATATTTATACACACACATATATGCATATATAGACGTATGTAGAAGAAATTAATTAATGAGGAGTGTTTGAAAGGGTTTGCTCCATCTATATAATTTTGTTTGGTCAAGTCACAAATATTGACTTGTCTACTATTTTCTTGGTAGCCCCATAATCTCGATTTTTTTTTTTTTTTTTTTTAATTGAAGAAGTCCTCTCGGCTCAGCCTTTTAACTTATGTCGTCATCATGATACAAGTTTCTAACAAGAATGAAATTGATTGCGGGTAGAGATGTTCAATGGGCCGGTTCGACCCAGAACATAATCAGAACCAATCTATTAAACCCGGAACGAACCGGTTTCGGGACTGTCCCAAAATAATTAGTGAATGTCATAACGGGTTTTCACTTATGGAACCGGATAGAATTTTAAAAAAATTAAAATAAAAAATAAACCATTGAAATTTTTTTTTTTAAAAAAAGTTCAGAACAGGTTGAACCAACCCCGAACCGGGCCATCTACTACCGATTCGGGTAGTGGATCAGATTAGTTGCGAAGTATATACCTTGGAATCAGAACCGGTTCTTACCGGTGAATCCGGAACCAGTCAAAACCGGAACCCTAAAACTGTTAAAGCATGCCTAATTTGGGGTGAGAGGAAAATCGACTATCTCAATATTCGTAAATATCAAATTAATTTACTAAGGGTTTTTTCTATTAATTTATATCGTTAATAAGTTTTGATATCAAAATTTAATCAGGGAAAAATATATAATGCGCGATCGAAAACATTGAAATTTTTGTTTCCCAAAAAAAATAAACATTGAAAATTTTCTCTTTGGTATACTGAGCGTTGGACATAACACTGTTCAACATGCTATACGCTGACGCGACGATTAATTTAGCTTCGGATCTCTATACAAAGCCGACAAGTGTCAATCATACATTATTATATATATTTTGAAGTAAATATATAAAATCATAAATTTTTTAAAAAAATTACATAAATTTAACTTTCATCAAAACTGCTGACATCAGATGTCGTCACTCCAGGTTTGAATAACTTAATTATTTTTTCCTGGATTTTTCTTCGCGTGTTCAAACTCTTAGATTAAGCTAATATAAAGTTCAAAGCTTCCGCCTCTTATTTCCCTCTCGAGACAATGCCAAAATAATGCCCCAAGTCTACGCCATTTAAAATATATCCATTTTTTTTTATCAGCTTGCTTAATTGACCACAAACTGCAGTCTTTTAATATATCTCAATCATATGCTGCATAGAATTGCATATGAAAATGACAGGTTAACCAGGTAAAATTAAATAAATAGGTAGATAAAAATATGTTTTTTTATCATAAATTGTTTGGTTTGAAATATGAAACGAGCATAATATATGGATAATAAATCAATATATTTATATAGATAAATTAATAATTTATAACTCTAGTACTTCATAGAACATTTGCCAAAGACTGAATAAAAAGATGAAATGCGATATGTGAGACCGTCTCACACAAGTTTTTGTCTTCTATATTTATTGCTTCAAATTTAAAATCTTGGCGAAATATAAAAATATGAATTTTGACATTTCAACTATATATTATTCGCACAAAATCATATTTTAAAGGATCAAATATGTACACTGAATAATGACCATATACCAAAATAATGTTGAAATATCCATATTAATATAATAACTATGAATCATCATTGCTTTAGTCAAACTCCGATTGTAGAAGTTATCAAGCTAAATTGTTGAAACTGAAAATACTGACTTGAATATCGTCTTAGTAAAATAAATAGACTGTTATATTTAACTAAAAGTTCAAATATATATTTCTCTAGGCCTTCTAGAAGGGAAAACCTAATATCTCACAAAGAAGAGCATCAATCCTACAATGATATTATATATAATAATATTATTTGTCGAAACGTAATAATTGTTTCTTCTACGTGATTTGAAAATTTTGAATGACATCATTATCACTAGTTAGTTATAGTTTTTGATAAAGTGATTAACTCTCAGTGCTGCATTATTTTGCTGGCAAAGTTAAAAAAAAGTAGGATGAAAATATTAATTTTGTACTTTAATTCCATGTTACATTTATTTAAAAAATGAACGTTCTCTATAACAAGATACGTGAAATATTTTTGATAGTCATATATTATCTAATTATTTAAACAAATATAATTGTATCAAATACATTGTCTTTACTATATTATTGAAGTTGTAGATTTCTATATCAATTACTTTTCATATTTAAGACACACCAAATATTTTATCCCAAAATACCCTTATTTTTATTAGAAAACAAAATATAATGCGAGCATAATATTTAGTACGGGAAAAATTATTTCAATCTATTTATGTAGTTTATGCAAAAATTATATAAGTATAACGATATTTTTACATTCAAATTTAATTATATTGTTTTTTAAGGGAATTATATATATTGTGTTAAGCTGGCGAATCATGTATCATTATAATATTGGTGGGAAGAGAGGATATAAATGTAGGAAAGAAAAAGTCAAAATCTAACTGATTTGATGATATCAAAATGAGTAGGTATCATGTGAGACGATCTTATGAATCTTTATCCGTGAGACGTGTCAACTCTACCGATATTCACAATAAAAAGTAATATTTTTCATTGATTAACCAAATAAGATATCAGTCTCATAAAATAATAGAGAGCAACATGTTTGACGAACCTTTGTTAGCAAAAAATTCATGTTAGCATAAGGATACTACCTTAATGTTAAATTTAAAGATCCAAAATTGATTTCGACGTGTTGGTCTATAAAATATATAGACCGTATATAGTCAAATTAAAATTTTACCCTTGTATGTAATATGAATGTTTATTAGACTATTTTTATCCGGCCTCTACCGGTCGTGGTATAATCTCTGCTAATTTTAGCTTTTATTTATTATTTATTTAATGCTTTAGAGGGAAAATTATAATATTTGTTTGATATTTTTATAGCTTTGTAATTTAAGTTTTCTGTCTGGTTAAACTTAAGTATTATTTTTGTATTTTTCAATTTTCGTCGATTTATATTTTTTCGTTGGGAGAATTGACTGGGCGCTGCACGTGCTTGTTGGCTTTCGATCAGAGACGTGAGAAAAAAATTCCAAAATTGCGCACATGCATATATACACATATATATATATGTGTATATATATATATACATATATATATATACATATACATATATATATATATATATATATATATATATAAATCGGATTGAGACTAAACCAAAAATCATGAATATCAAATATATAGAATCAAATTGCAGATTTCCTGCTTTAGAAAAAAGTGTGTTCTGGTTAGCCTCCTATTTCTTTATTGATATTTGGAAGTTTTTGTGAAATAATCTGTGTAAGGTCCGAAATTAAGACGACGTAATTCAACGGCATGCGAATCTAGGAATTTATGAAAAATAAACAATAGTTGATTTTTATTTGCTAATTAATTATGTGACATACTTGTTTATATGCTAAATGAGATTTTATTGTCATCATGTATAAAATTATATTTTTAGGAATATTCAAGTGACGACCGATGAACGGGGACCGAGGGCTGAAAATGTAAAATATTTTTATTAAATAATTAATTTCAATTATTTGAAATATGGTCGATGCTTTTTAGTATTTTTGAAAATAAAGGGTTTTGAGGTGATTTTATACGTCGGGACGTAAATTTTATCGGTGTTGGTTTTTCAACTAAAATACGAACTTTTTGGCAACCCGGCTTATAAATTCACAGCTTAATTAAAGAAAAACTTTGGTAATATTTTAATTATGTCCTACCTAGACTAATGGGCCTAATTAGATGGCTTATTAGGCCTAAAAAGCCTTGTAGGTGATTAACTAATATTTAAAGTATTAAATAAGTAAAAACCCTACACACTTGACACAAATTATCGGCCACACTTTGAGAGAAGAATTCTGAAAACATTCCACCTATCTCACGGCACACACACAGCACACTTGGAGGAGGGTTTTCGAAGGTTACAAGTAGAATCAAGCCAAAGTGGTCTCCCGTTCTTCGTCGTCAACGGATATTCGAGCGTATATAACGCAAAGTCACGCCATACATCTCCTTTTCTCATCCGTCATATCATATTATTGTTTGAATTATAGTATGCATGAAGAACATGAAATTATTTTCATAATTTTCGGTATATTGCATGTATGCATGAGGAAAGATGGCTTTTGATTCAAATTACTTGTTCTTTGCATGCTAAGGGGCTGCCATGATGTCATATTATGTTTAACCAAAGCTTTTAAGTAAATTAAAGTCCCACACACACACCCAAGTTTCGGCAGAAAGCAAAGGAGAACAAACAAGCAAACCAAAACCAGAAACTTGCTGTTGGGGCGATCGGGTTGCTTGTTCTAGGGGGAGGCTTGGTCTTGGCTTGGGCCAGGGCTCGGCTAGAGTCGTGCACGGGTCAGGGGGAGAGTCCTAGCCAAGCTAGGACTCACGCTAAGGGCTGGGAAAGAGTCCTAGCTGAGCTAGGACTCTACCCGAGAAAAACAACCCACAGCTGTGCTGTCTTCGCGCGGCTGCAGGGGGTTAAGGGGCTCGTTGCGGGGCACGGGCTGGGCAAGGGTGGTTCACTAGGGTCCTAAGGTGGTGCACAACATGTTGGTTCAGGGGCTGGGGCGTCGGCTTAGGGTTTAGACATCAAAAACATAGAGTCCATGCAAGTGGAAACTCTCGGCCAGCATAGGGTCTCTTAGGAGGAGCTTGTTTTTGGGTTTTGGGTTGGTTTCATGGTAAACTTAAGGTCCAGTAGGCTAATTTATGGTGTTGGGCAAGTTTTGGACCAACATGGTTCGGGGGTAACTCGTGAAAATCAGAAGTTGGCTCGGGGGTGAAATTTATATGTCATTTAGGGTCTTTTAAAATAAGAAAAATTGGAAAACGGCTCACGGGGGTCGAGTCATGGTCCATAAGGGCTCAAATAATATAAAAAGACTAAATTTAGAATTTAGGAATTTTATATTAAAGTTTGGGATTTTTCGGGATTAAAACACCGTCAAAACAATTAATTAAAGATAAATGAAAAAGTCTAATATTTAAGCTAAGTAAAATTATGGAAAAATTCATGTAAGCTTAAATAATTATTTGGGACATTTTAGAGTCATGAAATCAAGAAAAAAAAGTCGAAAACGTAAAATGTCGAGTCCAGGGGTAAAACGGTCTTTTTACACCGGGAAATTAGTAAAGGTCATGGCAGTGCCCTAAATGCTGTTTTTATGGAATTATGATTATTTTTAAATGTTTATGAAATGTTAATGATTAAATTATGATTTTTAATGTTTAAGGGATTTTATGATTTAAGGAAGACATTTAAAAGACATGTTGCATGCTTGGTTTCAAAAACAAAATGTAATGCTATTCATGATTTTTATAAAGTGATGAGAATGTAAATGTTGAAGGAAGTGAAGTGATTGTGACTAATTCGTTAATGTTGGCGACATCGTGAGGGTTATGGTCCCAGTGGGAGCCCGACGATCGTGTTTCCATCATTGCGAATATGTGGTAACGGTTTTGTGGTAACGGAAGAATGGGAATATCGTGAGGGGAAAAGTCCCCTGAGGGAACCCATTTATGGGAAAAGGCCCCCGAGGGAACCTCGACGATCGTATTTCTATTCAATCATGATAGGCCAGGGCCCAGTTGACCGGTGAGAGTGTTGTTGGTGTCCCCCGCCGCCCAGTACTGCGGTTTCACGTAGATGGATCCATCGATTTTCATGTCATGTCATGTCAGGAAAGTCACAATTAACGATCTGAATTCAACAAAAAGGGAAAAGAAAATGTTTATGATCATGTTAAAAAGGTTTTATGTCATGTCATGTTGAGGAAAAAGGAAAATGTTAAGGTTTATGTTATACATGTCATGAAAATGTTTATGCTTAAGGTTGATGCATCGTTATGAAAATGTTTCTATTTAAAGTTCATGCATCATAAAAGATTTACGAAAATGTTCATGTTTGAAGTTTATGCATCTTCATGAAAACGATATTTTAAGTACAAATATTTTTCACTGTTATATGTTGACTGTATTACGTATTACTTGCTATAAAGATGATGGTGTGTTGAGTCTTTAGACTCACTAGGTGTGATGGATGCAGGTGAGGTTGAGGGTGGTCTTGACGGATGATTTGACTAGACTGATGGCGCACACAACCCGAGGACCAGCGCTTCTACTATTTTCACATTATGTTTTATGATTACTGATTTTAGATAAAGATTTTTAAGACTATTTATTTATGCTTTTGAGAGATTTTTGAGAGGTTTAGTATGGGCTATACTTTTCAAACTTATTGCTTTATTTAGATTGGGTAAAACAGTTGACGATTTCATTTTATGACTATTGCACTTGATTTTTAAAATGCTAGTTGGTTGAGATTTTATTTTAAAGGGGAAAATATTTTAATATTTTCATGAGTCATATGTCATGGTCGAAAATCGAGTGTTTATATAAAAAAAAAATTCTAGTACTTTTAAAGCAATAAAAAGGACAGGACGTTTCGGTTGGTATCAGAGCAAAGGTCCTGTAAAGGGTTGTGCCACCATCAGCGTCGGGAAGATCAATCGTCAAGCCTCAATTTGTAAGTTTACATGCTTTATATGATTTAGTATGATGTTACCTGCATGATGATATGAATATTTTGTTTATGATGCATGTTTATTAACTTTTTGGGTATTTATGATTTGCATGCTTAAATTGATAAAATGAATAAGGACATGTCGCATGATTAGGAAACTTAGATTTAATTGCATGTTGGTTACGTTAGAATTTGGAAAACATTCAGATAAAATGCCTCCTAGACGTGTACCCGTTATCGAGAATCAGGAAGAGAACAGTGTTAATCGTCGAGGGAATAGTCAAAGAAATGCACCACCACCACCACCTCCAGGGGATCCTGCTACTCGTGCATTAGAGGGTATGGCTAGTCTCTTCGAGCAACAATTACAGCAGCAACAGTTACAACAGCAGCAATTACAGCTGCAGTTACAGCAGATGCAGCAGCAGCAGCTACAGCAGCCACCTAGGCCACAGCAGGATATCTATGAGCAGTTCCGGAGGCTAGGGCCTAAGGAATTTTCTGGCACCACCGATCCATTTGCTGCTGAGAGTTGGATCCATTCACTTGAGGTACATTTTCGCTATCTAGACATGGGAAATGCCGACCGTGTGAGGTGCACCACTTATCTGCTTAGGGACGACGCTTCTTTATGGTGGGAAGGAGCCGAGCATGGTGTTGACCTTGCTACACTCACTTGGGCACAGTTCAAGACGAAATTCTATGAGAAATACTTTACTGCTGACGTCAGAAGCCGGATAAAGAGGAAATTTATGACTCTCCGTCAGGGAGACATATCTGTTGCTGATTTTGTGAAGAAGTTTGATAGGGGTTTCCACTTTGTACCCCTTATTGCTGGAGATGCGGAAGAAAAGCTTAGGCATTTCATGGATGGCCTACGACCTACCATTCGGGATAAAGTTATGATGATGCATCCGGAGAACTATGCTATGGCAGTTACTTATGCGTATCAGGCTGAGCAGTCCTTGAAGGACATTGAATTTGAGATTCAGCGCAAGAGGCAGCACTATCAGAATAACAAGCAGCCGAATAAGAAGCCAAATACGGGTCCTCCTAGACTTCAAGGGCCTCAAAGGCCCCAAGGTCAAGTCAAGAAGCCAGCGCCACCAAAGCCACAAAATCCTGGAGCACCAAAGCCTGCTGAGAGACAACCATGCAAACAGTGCAACCGTACACATCTTGGCAAATGTGAATGGGGATCATTTAAATGTTTTTACTGCAAGGAGGATGGACACAAAGCTATTGAGTGTCCAAAGAAGAAAGCATCTACCACGGCCCGAGCTTATGTTATGATTGCCGAGGAAGCTGAGGAAGAGGCAGACACTACACTCATCACGGGTAACCTAGTCATTTAACATTTTTATATTGCTTATTAATGGATGAAGTGTTAAATTGGTTATTAGAATTGATTTGGGATCAAGTTTCAACCTAGAATAAATTAGGTTGCATGTTCTACCTAGTTGGATTTAAGTGATGATTTTAGAAACCATAGAAAATGATTTGAATTTTGTGCCTTGTTTTATGTGAAGGATGGAATGATTCCAAATAAAAATTTTTAGGGCCAAAATTAAAGAAAATCATAATTTAGGGAGATTTCGAAATTTTGGGGGTTATTGTGCAATTTTCGAAACTTTGAGGTCTATTGTGCAATTTCGAAAACATTAAAGGGACTATAATGCAATAATTCGAAAATAAGGGACCTAAGTGAAATTTCTGAAATCTTAAGAATCAAAATGCAATTCTTGAAACATGAAGGGCTAAATCAGAATTTCGAATAATATAAGGACTTAACTGCAATAATTCGAAATTTTGGGGTCAATAATGCAAATTTCAAAAGTTGAGGGACTAAAGTGCAATTTTTCCCAAGAAATGTTTAAGTTCGACACGAAATATTCATATAACTTTGGGAATTAATGATAGTAAATCCTTAAGCTTCAACTCGAAAAGATTTAAAAGACATGTTCACCGCAGGGAGGATCATCATTCTAGGTGTAGCTACCTATGCCTTGCTAGATTCAGGAGCTACACATTCTTTCATATCAGAAACCTTCATCAAAAGACTGAATATTACTCCTCAAGACATGGGTTTGGGTTTCAAAGTTACTATTCCTTCCGGTGATCAATTGCTCACGTCTAAGATTGTCAAGAATCTGGAGCTTCGTTTATTCAGGGATGTAGTTCGGGCAGATCTTATTGTGCTCCCTATGCCCGAATTTGATATTATACTTGGGATGGATTGGTTATCAGCAAATGGAGCTTCGATTGATTTTCGTCAGCGATCAGTATCTATTAGACCGCCTAGTGGTAAATCTTTTGTCTTTGAGACGGCGAGAAACAAGCAAATGCCGCACATCATCTCTTGTCTATGTGCGAGGAAGCTCATTAAGCGTGGATGCCAAGCTTACCTGGCATGTGTCACTACCACGCATGCATCTACCAGTCAGAAGTTAGAAGATGTTGATGTTGTGAGAGATTTTCCTAGCGTCTTTCCCGAAGACGTTTCTGGCATTCCGTCCGATCGTGAAGTGGAATTCTCTATTGATCTTATGCCGGGCACTGTTCCTATATCGAAAGCACCATATCGTCTAGCACCTGCAGAAATGAAAGAATTGAAAGATCAAATTCAAGAATTGCTAGACAAGGGTTTCATTCGCCCTAGTTACTCTCCATGGGGCACTCCGGTTTTGTTTGTGAAAAAAAAAGATGGCAGCATGCGTCTTTGCATTGATTATCGAGAGCTTAATCGAGTTACCATAAAAAATAAGTATTCACTGCCAAGAATTGAGGATCTGTTTGATCAGTTGCAAGGAGCATCGATATTTTCTAAAATTGATCTGCGATCTGGATACCATCAGTTGAAAGTCAAGGAGTCTGACGTGCACAAGACAGCATTTCACACGAGATATGGGCACTATGAATTCATGGTCATGCCATTTGGGTTGACCAATGCACCAGCGATCTTCATGGATCTCATGAATCGCGTATTTCAGCCGTATCTGGATCAGTTTATTATTGTCTTCATTGATGAAATTTTGATATATTCCAAGAGCAGAGAGGAGCATAGCCGTCATTTGAGGACCGCACTGCAAGTACTGCAAGACAGAGAGCTATATGCAAAGTTCAGCAAGTGCGAGTTTTGGCTTGACAGAGTGGCGTTCTTAGGCCACATCATTTCTAGTGATGGCGTGGAAGTTGATCCGAGTAAAGTTGAGGCAGTAAAAGAGTGGCCAGTACCGAAGAGTGTCACCGAGATTCGCAGTTTCTTGGGACTAGCTGGCTATTATCGCAAATTCATCAAGGGGTTCTCATCTATTGCAGTGCCTTTGACATCTTTGACGAAGAAAAATGCTAAGTTTATTTGGGGATCCGAGTGTCAAGACAGTTTTGACAAGTTGAAGCAAGCCTTGATATCCGCACCAATGTTATCTATGCCATCGGGGCAAGGGGAGTATGTTCTATATACCGACGCTTCTAAACTTGGTTTGGGCGCAGTTCTGATGCAAAACGACCGAGTTATCGCCTATGCGTCAAGACAGTTGAAAATTCATGAAAAGAACTACCCTACTCATGATCTTGAGCTTGCAGCAGTAGTCTTTGCACTAAAAATTTGGAGACACTACCTTTATGGGGAGAAGTGCAAAATATTCACTGATCATAAAATCTTGAAATACTTCTTCACCCAAAAAGAGTTGAATATGAGACAGCGCAGATGGCTTGAATTGGTAAAGGACTATGATTGTGACATTAGCTACCATCCAGGGAAAGCTAATGTAGTGGCAGACGCATTGAGTAGAAAAGCAGCAGTTATCACGCATTTATCACTCCAAAGACCGTTGCAGTCCGAGATACAGCGGTTTGAGCTTACATTGTATGCTAGGGGCGAGGCCCCTAATCTTGCCACATTATCAGTGCAGTCGACTTTGAGAGACAGAATTCGGGATGGGCAATCTACTGATGAGCAGTTGCAAAAGTAGAGAGTAAGAGATGAAGCCAAGGGCCGGAATTTATATTCAGTGGTGGATGGTTTAGTCCGTTATCGAGACCTTCTATGGGTTCCTAGTGACGATTCTTTGAGATATCTTATTATGAAGAAAGCCCACGACACACCATATTCCATTCATCCGGGCAGTACAAAGATGTATAGAGATTTGCAGTTGTTATATTGGTGGCCAGGCATGAAGAGGGACATTCTGAGATATGTATCTGAGTGTTTGACTTGTCAGCAAGTCAAAGCAGAGCATCAAAGACCAGCGGGAAAATTGAAGCCACTCCCTATTCCCGAGTGGAAATGGGAAAATATCACCATGGACTTTGTGGTGGGATTGCCTAAGACTGTTAAGGGATTGAATGCCATTTGGGTGATAGTTGATCGTCTTACGAAATCAGCGCATTTTCTACCTATTAAGACGACATTCACCATGACTCAGTATGCAGACTTATACATTCGAGAGATAGTTCGTCTGCATGGGATTCCAGTATCTATTGTTTCTAACAGAGATCCGAGATTCACGTCTTCTTTTTGGAAAAGTCTGCATGCAGCAATGGGGACCAAGTTGTTATTCAGTACAGCATTCCATCCTCAAACCGATGGACAGTCAGAAAGTGTTATACAGATTTTGGAAAATCTACTGCGAGCATGTGTTATTGATTTCCAAGGCAGTTGGGAACCAAAATTACCTCTAGTGGAGTTCACTTACAATAACAGCTATCAATCATCAATCGGGATGGCTCCTTTTGAGGCACTTTATGGAAGGAAATGTAGATATCCTATTCATTGGGACGAGGTTGGGGAAAGAAGAGATATTGGTCTAGATGTGATTGAAGAGACAACTGAGCTTGTAGTCAAAATTCGTGATAGAATGAAAACTGCACAAAGCCGACAAAAGAGTTATGCGGACAAAAGGCGTAGAGACTTAGAGTTTGCAGTGGGCGACCATGTATTCGTAAAGATAGCACCCATGAAGGGTGTTATGCTCTTTGGCAAGAAGGGCAAGCTAAGTCCGAGATTTATTGGTCCATTTGAGATTTTGGAGAGAATTAGGACACTAGCCTATAGAGTGGCGTTGCCACCAGCGTTTTTAGGAGTTCACAATGTGTTCCATATTTCAATGCTGCGGAAGTACATGTCGAATCCGTCGCATGTGCTTAATTATGAACCACTCCAACTAACTCCAAACATGACCTATGAGGAAAGACCTGTCCAGATCTTAGCAAGGCAAGAAAGAATATTGCGTAACAAAGTCATTCCAATGGTCAAGGTCAAGTGACTGAATCACTCGGAAGAGGAAGCTACTTGGGAAACCGAGAGAGACTTGAAGAGTCGCTATCCAGATTTATTCGGTAAGTTCTATTCTAATTTCGAGGACGAAATTTTATTTAAGGGGGGGAGGAATTGTAAGGTCCAAAATTAAGACGACGTAATCCAACGGCATGCGAATCTAGGAATTTATGAAAAATAAACAATAGTTGATTTTTATTTGCTAATTAATTATGTGACATACTTGTTTATATGCTAAATGAGATTTTATTGTCATCATGCATAAAATTATATTTTTAGGAATATTCAAGTGACGACCGAGGAACGGGGACCGAGGGCTGAAAATGTAAAATATTTTTATTAAATAATTAATTTCAATTATTTGAAATATGGTCGATGCTTTTTAGTATTTTTGAAAATAAAGGGTTTTGAGGTGATTTTATACGCCGGGACGTAAATTTTATCGGTGTTGGTTTTTCAACTAAAATACGAATTTTTTGGCAACCCGGCTTATAAATTCACAGCTTAATTAAAGAAAAACTTTGGTAATATTTTAATTATGTCCTACCTAGACTAATGGGCCTAATTAGATGGCTTATTAGGCCTAAAAATCCTTGTAGGTGATTAACTAATATTTAAAGTATTAAATAAGTAAAAACCCTACACACTTGACACAAATTATCGGCCACACTTTGAGAGAAGAATTCTGAAAACACTCCACCTATCTCACGGCACACACACAACACACTTGGAGGAGGGTTTTCGAAGGTTACAAGTAGAATCAAGCCAAAGTGGTCTCCCGTTCTTCGTCGTCAACGTATATTCGAGCGTATATAACGCAAAGGCACGCCATACATCTCCTTTTCTCATCCGTCATATCATATTATTGTTTGAATTATTGTATGCATGAAGAACATAAAATTATTTTCATAATTTTCGGTATATTGCATGTATGCATGAGGAAAGATGGCTTTTGATTCAAATTACTTGTTCTTTGCATGCTAAGGGGCTGCCATGATGCCATATTATGTTTAACCAAAGCTTTTAAGTAAATTAAAGTCCCACACACACACCCAAGTTTCGGCAGAAAGCAAAGGAGAACAAACAAGCAAACCAAAACCAGAAACTTGCTGTTGGGGCGATCGGGTTGCTTGTTCTAGGGGGAGGCTTGGTCTTGGCTTGGGCCAGGGCTCGTCTAGGCCATCAAAAACATAGAGTCCATGCAAGTGGAAACTCTCGGCCAGCATAGGGTCTCTTAGGAGGAGCTTGTTTTTGGGTTTTGGGTTGGTTTCATGGTAAACTTAAGGTCCAGTAGGCTAATTTATGGTGTTGGGCAAGTTCTGGACCAACATGGTTCGGGGATAACTCGTGAAAATCAGAAGTTGGCTCGGGGGTGAAATTTATATGTCATTTAGGGTCTTTTAAAATAAGAAAAATTGGAAAACGGCTCACGGGGGTCGAGTCATGGTCCATAAGGGCTCAAATAATATAAAAAGACTAAATTTAGAATTTAGGAATTTTATATTAAAGTTTGGGATTTTTCGGGATTAAAACACCGTCAAAACAATTAATTAAAGATAAATGAAAAGGTCTAATATTTAAGCTAAATAAAATTATGGAAAAATTCATGTAAGCTTAAATAATTATTTGGGACATTTTAGAGTCATGAAATCAAGAAAAAAAAGTCGAAAACGTAAAATGTCGAGTCCAGGGGTAAAACGCTCTTTTTACATCGGGAAATTAGTAAAGGTCATGGCAGTGCCCTAAATGCTGTTTTTATGGAATTATGATTATTTTTAAATGTTTATGAAATGTTCATGATTAAATTATGATTTTTAATGTTTAAGGGATTTTATGATTTAAGGAAGACATTTAAAAGACATGTTGCATGCTTGGTTTCAAAAACAAAATGTAATGCTATTCATGATTTTTATAAAGTGATGAGAATGTAAATGTTGAAGGAAGTGAAGTGATTGTGACTAATTCGTTAATGTTGGCGACATCGTGAGGGTTATGGTCCCAGTGGGAGCCCGACGATCGTGTTTCCATCATTGCGAATATGTGGTAACGGTTTTGTGGTAACGGAAGAATGGGAATATCGTGAGGGCAAAAGTCCCCTGAGGGAACCCATTTATGGGAAAAGGCCCCCGAGGGAACCTCGACGATCGTATTTCTATTCAATCATGATAGGCCAGGGCCCAGTTGACCGGTGAGAGTGTTGTTGGTGTCCCCCGCCGCCCAGTACTGCGGTTTCACGTAGATGGATCCATCGATTTTCATGTCATGTCATGTCAGGAAAGTCACAATTAACGATCTGAGTTCAACAAAAAGGGAAAAGAAAATGTTTATGATCATGTTAAAAAGGTTTTATGTCATGTCATGTTGAGGAAAAAGGAAAATGTTAAGGTTTATGTTATACATGTCATGAAAATGTTTATGCTTAAGGTTGATGCATCGTTATGAAAATGTTTCTATTTAAAGTTCATGCATCATAAAAGATTTACGAAAATGTTCATGTTTGAAGTTTATGCATCTTCATGAAAACGATATTTTAAGTACAAATATTTTTCACTGTTATATGTTGACTGTATTACGTATTACTTGCTATAAAGATGATGGTGTGTTGAGTCTTTAGACTCACTAGGTGTGATGGATGCAGGTGAGGTTGAGGGTGGTCTTGACGGATGATTTGACTGGACTGATGGCGCACACAACCCGAGGACCAGCGCTTCTACTATTTCCGCATTATGTTTTATGATTACTGATTTTAGATAAAGATTTTTAAGACTATTTATTTATGCTTTTGAGAGATTTTTGAGAGGTTTAGTATGGGCTATACTTTTCAAACTTATTGCTTTATTTAGGTTGGGTAAAACAGTTGACGATTTCATTTTATGTCTATTGCACTTGATTTTTAAAATGCTAGTTGGTTGAGATTTTATTTTAAAGGGGAAAATATTTTATATTTTCATGAGTCATATGTCATGGTCGAAAATCGAGTGTTTATAAAAAAAAATTCTAGTACTTTTAAAGCAATAAAAAGGACAGGACGTTTCAATCTGCCACTGTATTATTTATTCTATTTTATTAAGGACATGATAATAACCACCTAGGGGACACCAACTTTTTCTTCCAAATTTACCCTCATATGATACTAATATTATACTTTTTTTTTGTTTTTTTTTAAAATTTCAACATACACTTTTATTTATTTATTTTATTTCAACAATTCAAATATCAATTTAGTCTCTCCATAATTTGTCAAATTTCACTTTAGCTCATCGATAATGATAAAAAAGACTACACACACACGCAACGCGTGTGCAGAATAACTAGTGTCAATTAATTGAGAGATGCATGTGATGCTAAAAATTTATCATTGTTGCACACCCTCTCAACCTCCACACCAGTCTATTAAGAGAATATGAAATAGAATGATTGTAGAAGTTAGAGTTGATCTCAATGCTTGTCGTCTAGATGATTGATTGTAGATCAGTTAGAGTTTGTCGTCATGGTTGACTGGGTATGCTTGGAGTGCTAGGAGTGCCAGTTGGGAAAGTGTGACATCAGATGTGTTTATACAACATGATTGTATGAATTAAAATGTTCTTGAAGAAACATCCCGATAATGGAACAAGAAGAGACAGAGAGAGATTTGGTCCTCGAACTTTCAAAAACAAATATATGTGTTCATTTATCTATTTTACACGATCAATTTTGACACCACATCTTTTATCGGTTTATATGTTTGTTATCAGTTTGACCAAAATATTACTTGCATCTGCTCGAGTTATTTTCGCAATTTTATACAAAGTTACTCGATTGATCAGTTCAGATAAAAAGTTATTTTATCGGTTATCAATCTAAACTTGAAGCACTTTTTAAGAGTCCGAATTTTATATATTTAAATGATATTTCAAAATCAACTCTCAAAACAAAATAGTAGGATAAAAACTCTTACTATTAGATTAAAAGGTATAACTGTTAGCAGAGACGTAATTTTATTTTCTTATATTGTGACCATGCAGAGCTCATACTAAGAGATGACTAGACATGAATGGCTCCACCTATTTGGATGTCAATCGGTTGGATTGTTAGACCTATGAGTCTAGAGAGTGACATATCGTATTACTGATATTGTCTCGTATCACCTTATAGAGATAATTTTTTTGTCATTTCTTGATTATGAAGATGTCTCAGCAAAGATTCATCTTACCCACTAAGATATGACGTTCTCTTTTACGGCTCACTTAATCCACTAGATCTTAGAGTAGTGTCAACCTTTAGCGATTTGATGGACAATAGCTTTTCAATAAGTCACCTATTCTAATACTTTTCTAACTCAAATAATATTAACCTAACACAAAGAAAGAAAGGGAAAAAAAGGCTATTTTGTAAATTTGTAATCATCTGCGCGTTTTTAAACTTCCGAGATAACTTCAACCCACTCATCATTCTAGTACTTCTAGCTGCCATTCAAAACTTTTGTTACAGCTTAAAAAAAATTAATTATAAAAATAACTTTAATAATTAAATACATACTTGTCTTGCTAATTCTTTATTAAGTAACAGTAGGTATTTTGTGAGACGGTCTCACAAATCTTTATTTGTGAGACGGGTTCATCCTACTCGTATTAACAAAAAAAATAATACTTTTGGTATAAAAAAATAATACTTTTTCATGGATGACCCAAACAGAATATTCGTGTCATAAAATTGATTCGTGAGACCGTCTCACATAAATTTTTATGATTAATTAATTGTACGTTAGAGGCTCCGCAAGCATTTGGTTTTAAATATGTCTATAGATATGTTAGGAATGCCATCGATTTTTTTTTTTTCCGGAAAGGATTTCAAATTTATCCTAAATCTTGCAGACTACGAACTATATACGTACAACAAATTCTTTTTTTTTTTTCCCTATATTGAAAACTGTAATTTTGGTCCTTTTTGTTTATTTTGTTGTGATTTTGATAATTTGTGTTGACAATTCTATTCTTAGTTATGCATTTGTAATTCGGTGTCATATTGACACTACATAGACGCCACATAAGTATTACATCGAAAAAAAAACTAAAATTACAAAAGTAATATTCTCGAGTTCCGTTTAGAGTGGAACCTTGCAAAATAATACACTACAAAAAAAAAAAAAAAAGTAGCGACGGTTTCTAAAAGGTTAAAGCGACGGTTTTAACGACGGTTTGGCGGTCCGTAACAGAAGTTAGCGTCGCTTTCTCAAAGCGACGGTTTTTCAACTCCTGTCGCATGTAGCGACGGTTTTGTTGAAGAAGAGACGATCGTCGCTAATGTAAGCGACGGTTATATGCACACCGTCGCTATATTAAGCGACGGTTTTTCAAAAACCGTCGCTATATTAAGCGACGTTTTTTACAAAACCGTAGCTATATTAAGCGACGGATTTTCAAAAACCGTCTAATCGACGGTTTTTTTAAAAAACCGTCGCTTAATATAGCGACAGTGTAATGAAAGTCGCACCTGATGTGCGCGAAGATATTAAATTTACGCAAAAATTAATGTATTAAATTTACACAAATAAACTACTACGCAAAAATTAAAATCATGTATTAACTTTTCTGTAAAAAAAAAAAAGCTTTAAAACCTGATGTGAGCGAAGATATACAGTTCCACGTAACGCTGGAAGATCGCACCGAGTAGCAAATCTACAAAATAAATACGAAATAGTTAGTACAAAATAAAAAACCGAAACTTCAAAAAATTTATAGAGTTTCGCTACTACCAGAGATAGGCGAAAATCGCCTAAGAAAAATGTTCGCGAACCTTGGTATATATAGAATCATAGCGACGGTCTTTGATAAAACCGTTGCTAGTTGCGACGGACATGTCTTTAACCGTCGCCAATAGCGACGGCTGTTTCAAAATAGATCGGCGACGGTTTATCGACAACCGTCGCCGATCGACGGTTTATGGACAACCGTCGCCGATCTAGATCGGCGACGGTTTATGCTTAACCGTCGCCGTATATTGCGACGGGTTGTATTATACCGTCGCACATGGCGACAGGTACAAACCCGTCGCCTAATATGGCGGCGACGGACTTAAATATATACGTCGCCAAAGACGACGGTTAAAAAACCCGTCGCACAAGTTTGCGACGGTTTTGTGACACCGTCGCAATATTAGCGACAGTTGTTCAAAAAACTGTCGCTACAATAGCTACAGTTGACGATTTACCGTTGCTAAAAAAGCGACGGTTTTTAGTACACCGTCGGTTATTAAAAACCGTCGCATAAAATTGCGACGGTTTATCAAACAGTTGCAATATTAGCGACATTTTATATTAAACTGTCGCTACAGTAGCGACGGTTGACGATAAACCGTCGCGAAAAAAGCGAAGGTTTTTAGTAAAACATCGCTTATTTTGAATAGCGACGGTGTTATTAAAAACAGTCGCATAAAATTGCGACGGTTTATTAAACTGTCGCAATATTAGTGACAGTTTATTAAAAACTGTCGTTAAAATAGTGACGGTAAACTATAAACCGTCGCTTATTTTAATTAGCGACGGTTTTTAGTAAACCGTCGCTTATTTTAATTAGCGACGGATTGTGTAAAATCGTCGCTAATCCACCCGTTTTGTTGCAGTGATAAGTATGAAAATTATGGTATTTTTCTTATTTTTACGTATTGCAAGCGTAATAACAATTAAAAATAGACGCACGGCATTTATTTGTGTTCAACCGAACGTACGAAAATACGGAAATAGTCATGTGATGCAAGAATATTATTCCTCTCAACCATGTCAAAGATATTAAATGAGGTCTCAATTAATATTCATATATAAAATTTGATAAACTACGTGTGAATATATGATTTGTACTTTTATACGTATAATAAATATTATAAACTATTTAATATAAAACAAAAAGACGTGTATCTGGAAAACATTATTAAATTAATTAAATTAAATTAAATTAAAATCCCTGATTAGCTAGATTTTCTTCGATTCTCATCTGCCAAAATGATTTCTAGCCACAGCCGTTAAGAAAAGTCTTACAGCTTATTATTGGGTTCATTTTAAAGCAAATATCTTTTTGTTTTCGTCTTATGTTTCCTCTTTATATATGTTGAAATTTTATCGACTTTTTTATTTATAAAAATAAATGTATATATAGGTCTATTTGTGAGGCAAAAATATTTGCGGCTACAAACAAAATAAATAGTTGTTGATTGTTGAAAAAGAGAGTTTTTTTTTAAAAAAATAATTTTTAGTTCGTCATTTTTAAACAAATAAAATCATGAATTAGAAATATCCTAAAAATAATGTGTTTTATAATATCTTTAAATTATGAGAAAACATGTGAAAATTATACTTTACAAATTATATGAACATAAAAATATAGTTTGACTATTAAAATTATTAGGAAAATAAGAATATATCATTTAAAAATAATAAAAATAAAAATGATGTGAAATAAGTAAAATAATTATAAATAAAGAATAGAGTAGGTGTCTAGCTAATTAACTCGTGGTTTGAGATTTATTGACTATGATATAAAAACGATCTTTATTTTAATAATATTTTACGATTTTATCTAATTATGATATTTACTTTATCTATATACTAATGCAAGCAGTATAAATAAAGTACTTGGTACCATGAAGTCTTCTTCTCAACGTAAGACCATGAAACTCATTAGGAAATATACCATATATGTTAAACAGGTTTCTAAGATTTACGATGTAAACGTTGTATTTCATTGATAAGGGTATGTAGATGTTTATTCACACAGATGAGTGATTATTTGATGATTAACTGAATAAACCCCCCTCTCAAACTGTCCAAATGATTATTACTTATTGAGTGAAACAGTCCGTGGTTATGGTTGTACACCATTAATTCTTTGACACGGGACATTGTAGAGGCTCAACGTAGTGGGATGCACTTTGATTCATTTACCGCTCCATTTAGGGTCATCAGTTGACGAGGTTGGGTGTAGTTTCAAAATACGTAGGAGCAAATGTATTGTAGTCCGAGATTCGTCATTTGCGAACGAATCAAGATATCATATGTGATCTGATGAGTTAATACTGCAAGGAATCTCTAGTCAGAGAAGACGTGTGCACTTTGGAAAAGTTTTTCTCAATTGCACATACCATGTCACTATTAGTACTCAAATATGCATCACTTCGAAATTAAATTCATATGCAACTCTCGATGTACCAATGGTTGCAGATTCGACCTACGAGACATAAAAGTAAACTCCAGCAAAAGCGGAGTTCAAAGCATCATAAGAGCAAACCAAACAAGCAAGATACAAGAGCTTCTTCTCGGCATCGGGATATATGAGTTGAAGAGACAATATTGTACGCTAACCATGACTTAAGGTTCTTGCAGGCACTATCACTGAGATTCATGAAGTTCTCGGCCACTGTGCTTCTGTCGCACCGACTGCGGATTTCTGAAATTTGGGTATCCTAGTCTCAATGCATAAATTTTTTGATATTTCTGGTGCAATCAAAACAAGAAACAAAGTATCCGGTCCTGGACTTAATTTAATGATCAAAAGCGGGAGATCTCTTCGAAGTGATGTACAATAAGGACTAAGTCTGCTAATCCCAGAATGGTTTGATTTCCAGTGTAATAAACGTGAAGTTAATAATTCAAAACACCTTATAAATGTTTAAATTCATACGACATCCAAGGAAAGTTCGAATGTCGAAACAAAAAATTTTAAATTTCCGCTGCACCTTGAATATGAGAAATCGGTACTCCAATACCCAATACACCACCATCAATAGTGTTTAGGCCAAATAGCTCAATTTTGATAAAATGTAATTGACAAAAAATTATATTGCTTGTCTTTATATATTATTTATCCAAAAACGTGTTCTAACAAACAAAATTATCTATTATTATTACTGGGGAAATAAAATAAATAAAGAGTAGGTTTCACATATTTATTTATGTGAGACGGGTCAACCTGATCCATATCTAAATTAAAAATTAATATTTTTAATATAAAAATAATTTTTTTATGAATGAGATCTGTTGAAAATCCGTCTTAAAAAATTGACTTGTGAGACCGTTTTGCATGAGTTTTGGTGATAAATAAAAACAACATGTTTTATAATTCTAGGACATGATCTTTTTGTTTTATCCAACGAGCTAACTTATTGTTTGAACTTTATTGACTCTAATGTAAAAAAAAATTATTTTAATAATCTTTTACTTCTTTATCCAATTATGACATTTATTTTATCTGAATACTCATGCAAGCTGCAAAGATAAAACCCTTGAATATATTAAAGGTATCATGAGGCATGCCTCTCAACATAAGATCATGAAACCAATTAGAAAGTATATCGTATGTTTTAAACAGTTTTCTAGTCGAATCAGCCGACTAAAATAAGGATAAAGGTCGCTTGAGCTTCAGACTGAGATATGTGATATTAACGTCATGTTTCATTGGTAAGGGTAGGAAGATCTTCATTCATATAGATAGGTGATCATTTGATGATGCACTGAATAACTCTCACTCAAATTTTCCAATTGGTTATCACTTATCGATTGGAATAGTTCACGATTATGGTTCTATACAATTAGTTCTTTGATCCGGGACAACGTTGACGTCCTACGTATTAGCATGCACTTTGATCTGTTAACTGACATCATTGAGAGTCATCAGGTGGCCGGTTGAGTGTAATTTCGAAAAACGTATGAGCAAATACACTACAGTCGTGGATTTACCATTTTCCTATGGGCAAAGATATCATATGTTATCTTATGAGTTAATAGAGCACGGAATCTTTGGCAAGAATAGGACATGTGCATTTTGGAAAAGTATTTTCTCAATTTTACATATCATGTTACTGTTATTATTGAAAGATACATCATGTCATTATCGTATTATGTGTTCCAGTTAAGATAGTCAAGTTCAAATAGTTGAATTTGATGATTGAAGTTTGATGGAGATCAACTATATAGCTTATAAAGGAGTTTATAAGTTAATTCCATATATTGAAAGTTGTGAAAATTAGCTTAACTACTAATTTAGTGATGAGAATGGAATTGCCTGTTTTGATGAAAGAGTTTACAAAAATGACATGTGCCAAAAATGAATTAGTGAAAATTTTGATCTTCGAAAATTTTAATTTTCATTATATGAATAAGATTTGTACCCTCAATACATCATCGTTGTCTGATCATCGGTCGTAGTTATAATTAGTTCACAATTATTTATTTAGTAAATTTAGAATAGACTAATTATAATGAGTTACAATTATTTATTTAATAAATTTAGAATTTAATAATTAAATAGTAATTCTCATAGTGGTGATCATTATATATAAATGATTCTCATGGAATATTTTAGAAGACTCTAGAATTGATTAATAATTAATTAATAAATTAAATAATGATTATTAGTTTTGCATATATGTCTATACATGAACATATGTGTGTATATATGTATAATGTATTATCAAGATTTGACTCTGCATTATATATTAAACATGAGAAATATAATTAATGAAAATAAAGAATCTTGATGGGAGTAGGATAATGAATTCTAATAAGAGAAGGACTCCTGATGTGATCAGGAATCAAGCTCTATAAATATTTTATTGAAAGTCATATGAAACAAAACTGTTTAGCATACAAATTTTGACCACCAAAATTTTATCCTCCCTCTCTCCTCGACAATTTTTCGGCCAATACAAATTGTGAAAGAAAATTTCGGACAAAACCTCCCTTCTAACGCGTTATGCCCGTCGTCACCAGATCTCTAAATTTCCAGCGATCTAGCCTCAACGTAAATTCATGTAATATTTATAGTGCAGTCTACATGAGAAATACAGTCTTTGATCGTGGACATGATTAGACGATCAAAGGAAGGAGACACGTTTGAACGGATTTACAAGAAGCGCTATATCTACTTAAAAACCGGAATAGTAGGTGCCGTCGTTAAATACACAAAGGTAAACAATTATTAATACCCTATGGATGTTTTCATTCATACAAAGCCCAATCAACGTTTCGAACTCAGAATCTAAATCGCATGATTTTTGTTGTTTAAATCGTGTTGAGTATTTTATTTCTAACCGCGTTTGAAATTCTAGATCGTGGGCCTAGATCCTCAAGAGTTTTGAAGGATGAACACATGTAAAATATTGGAAGCTTGTATAATATTGCATTTGCATCCTTGTATTTACCTATATTTTGGCCATGGATCCATATATGACACATATAGATCAATTAGCTCTTAGATATCGATCATATTTTATTATAAATAATCAGGATGTGTGTTATTATTAATATAATAAGAAGAGTTGCATGAATCTGGCAAGCATATAAACAAACATGACACAAGATTCTAAAATTATTGATGAGGCAATTTTTTGAAATAAAAATATCTCATTCTGGATATGATCCAAAATTTAAAACAGCAGTGGTTGCATGATGAACGCTACCTGCGGTCAGTATCTAGCTCCGAAAATATGTGACTTCCAGTTACATATTTGATGTGAACTATGTGGAACTCCCATAAATTCGGCTCATATTATTGAGGGATCTCATGGCTACCGTCCACTAAGAATCAACATTGATGAGTCGGGCTCGACACGTGAAGAGAAAGAGTATCATATAATTGAGCTCTCCTCAAACGTGAGACAAAATTGCATGAGGGTTACAAGGGGTTGCAGTTTGGCTTTACCTTTTGGAAATTATTATTGACTGGTATTATTCGAGATCATAATTTAGTAATTGAGCCTTGTGTACTCACTAAGAAAATTAGATTTTATGTTTTCAACAGAGGATGGTGCAAATATCAAATAGTATGAGGACATTCATAAAAGAAAAAATCCATATTTTATGCCTTATAAAATATTTAAAATAGTCAACAATGATTATTTGTTTCATATTAGTATATTTACGATTTCGTCGCGTAATCCATTTATGTTTTTAGAACAAGATAACCGAACTCTGATTTTAAGGTTGACTGAGGAAAATTGTTCTAAATGAGGAGGATATGACATATACACTAATGTCTTGTTGAACTAGCAAAGCATACGAGATGGTGGGACTATAGTACGCAAGCTAAACTTGCTCATATGCCAAATGAACTATTGAGACATTTAAAAAAATAATGAATGTTGTAAACATTTGAATGCACATGCAAGAGTTTTATGGTGCTAAAAACTTGTACAATGATACACATCACTTTCAAGGAGCTCATGACTACACACATGAAAGATGGGGCTCCATCCCATGAGAATGATGTACATTTGATTGAGCTTATTGAGAAGAAGGTGGGCCTAAAATTGATTATTCCCAACGAGTTACTTGATGAAATCATTTTGTTGTCAATCTCTTACTCATTTGACTGGTTCATGGTAAACTTTAACATGAATAAGATAGAGACTAGCCTTGAAGAGCTAGTCAATATGCTTATGAATTACTAAGTCACCACAAAGAAGAAAAATGTTGTTTTCATAGTGGGCTTCTCATTAGAGACGAAAGATGGCCCACAAGTTAAGGGAAAAAAATGGTCTACCCCTTACAAGAAAAAACTATCCAATAAGAGGCAAGCTCCAAACGATACTTAAATGGCACATAAAGCCCGCTAAGTCATAATATGTTTGTTTCACATGCAATAACTCTGGTCAAAAGAAATTATATGTGCCAGAATATTTTGGGAATGATAAATGAATGTCCATGTAAACATGATTTCAAGAACAAACAAAAGAAAACAGCATATTCTAAATCAAACACACTTGTGGCATGCTATACTGGGACATATTTTCCAAAAAAAGATACACAAGCTAGTGGGAGATGTCATGTTTGACATGTCAGAGATTAACTCTCTTAAAACATGAAAGTCTTGTCTAAAAAGAAAGATGACCAAAGTCTCTTTCCTAAGGACATAGGGAAAGTGGAAAGTGCACATGTTCAATTGTATTTGATCCATATAGATGTGTGTGGCGCGCTAAGTATTATAACGAAATCTAGGAAATCCTACTTCATTAACTTGCTACTGACAACTCGAGGTATGTGTTTGTGTATTTAATGAAATACAAGCCTGAAGCCTTTGAAAGTTTAAAAGAATTCAGAGCTGAAGTTGATAAACAATTAGGAGAGAGTATTAGCTTAAGGAGAATGAGATTCTATCACAGTATACTCTCTCTGCTACACCCCAGTTGAATGATATGTTAGAACGTTCTAATAGAACATTGATGGACATGATTCGATTTATGATGAGAATCACTGAATTGTCGTAATACTTTTGGGGATCTGCACTTGAAATAGCGAAATGTTGTTGAACCAATTCCATACAAAGGTATTGGATAAAACTACATATGAGATATGGATGAGAAAACCACCCATAATTCTTTTTTAAGAATATGAGGATGTCTTACTCATGTGAAGCAGACAGTGAGAAACAAATTGGATCATAGAGTAAATTTGTGCTACTTTGTGGAATATATAAAGAATTCTTTTGGATATTATTTATATGATCCCAATGAATCAAAGATGTTTGTTTCAAGGCATGTCACCTTCTTAGAGAAGAAATTTCTATTAGATAGAAAATGAGGAATGTTAGAACCAGAAGAGATTCGGGAACCACCAATTTCTGAAATAGTATAATCTACACCCCAATAGCTAGTTGAAGAAATGCAAGTTCCTAGGAGATCCAAAAGTGTCTCAGGACCGCCTAAGAGGATGAGCCTGATTCTTCAAGAAGGCCAAGAAGAGCTCATTCATAGATGTGATCCAAGAAATTTAAAAGAAAATTTTCCGATGTCGATTCATCTAAATGACTTTAAGCCATGCAGTCCGAGATGGACTCCATGTATTCGAACCAAGCATGGTCCTTAGTAGATTCAGCCGAAAGAATTGTTCTTATAGGAAGCAAATGAATTTACAAAAAGAAACTTGGGTCGGATGATAAGATAATGACCTTCAAAGCAATACTAGTAGCAAAATGATATCCTCAAAGGCAATATGTTGACTATGAGGAAACCTTTTCTCCAATTGAAATGTTCAAGTCCATTTGGATATTGCTAGATATAACAACATGGTATATGAAATATGACAGATGGATGTGAAGACAATGTTCCTTAATGGCGACGTTAAGGAAGTGATTTACGTGTCTCAACCTGAATGATTCACACCAGTAGGAAATGAGTATAAAGTATGTGAATTTCAGAGATCCATCTATGGACTCAATCATGCATCAAAGAGCTTGAACATCATATTTGAAACACTATCAAAGAGTTTGATTTTATGAATAAGCCCGAGGAACCTTGTGTATACAAGAAGGTTGCGGGGAGTGCAGTGACATTGTTAGTTCTTTATGTCGATGACATACTACTCATTGGGAATGATGCAGAGATGTTTCAATCAACTAAAGTATGGTTAGCTAGTTGAAGGATCGGTTCGGGCCTTTGAGGTGCTTCAAACACAATATTATCTAAGAGCTGCAATAACTCGTGTTCTAAGAATGTTTACACCGATGAATTAAATCGAGTTTCATATTAAATCAAGCGGAAAACACTCGAAATAATTCTTTGTTAAGAAATATTGATATATTTTATATCATGTGTAACCGAATAACTAAAAATAAAGGGAATCAGTTGTGACATATATTAGTTCAGCTATGTTGAAAACTGAACTGACGGATGCTCTAACTGATCAAATCAGTTTGAAAATAGTAGTTAAACAATTAAACATACAAAATATGTTTATGGATGTTCGGAGACTTCAACTGGTCCTACGTCACCCCTTCTACCTCCTCTGGTAGGATACACTAAAAACCTTTTATTTATGCAACACCTTGTACAAACCCACCCAGCTTAGGACTTACCCATTTCCTAATTGAACTCCTAATCTACACTGAAGGCAGCACCTTCCAGCCAACACTTGTTTAACGTATGTGTGTCAAAAACTACATACACAAGTTTTACGTCTTTGTGCAAGACGATATTTGAGTGGTGGTGAGTGTGTGTGTGAGAACCGATCTCTGAAAACTACCCGAAAGTGTTCTCACACACTGAGGGAAATATGCTTCTAAAACTAAGCTGATAACACGTTGAAGTGTTCCCTCTAGGCTGATTGCTTCTTCAAAACTGATAAGCATTATGTGTTCCCTCTCTGTTTTTCCACACACTTGTTCTATATTGGTCTTCACTGATATTTTATTTATAAGCAGGAAACTGATCGTACAGCGAGACTCAATAATTGTATGTGTTGCAACTTGAATGTGTTCCTTTAGATTCGTGTCTCGACTTTTCCGACATCTATGCGGAAACATTTTGTCTTTGAGCTTTGCTACAACGTCCATTATTGTGTTTTGATCGTACAATAGCTTTTGTATCGTTGTACGTAGCTGGAATCCACTTAGGTAAGCTTTTTTTTGTCTGCAACTGATTGAATCCTAACTGATGCACCTAACTGGTCATCTGAACTGATATTCAGTTGGACTTTTGAAATTAGTTGACTCGTCAGTTGAACTGATTTTACTCTTTTAGTTGAACTGGTCAGCTGGACTCTTTATCAGTTGAGCACTTCATCGGCTGGCGGGCTTTTGAAGGTCTTCTGCTGAACTTTCTATCAGCTGGACAATCAGTTGAACTGTTCTTTAATATATCAGTTGAGCTGATTTAGTTTGGAAAATCAGCTGACACTTTCAGTTCGCATCTGTTATCTTCAGTTTTGGCTTGTTTAACTGATCAGTTCGAAGCCTGATCAGTTCCAGCTTCATGTGCACTTAAGTAAATAATTAGAAACAAAATAACAAGTTATGTTATCATCAAAATCAAGATTGCGAACATGAAATATTTACACGATATTCTCCAAGAGCTGCAATAGCTCGTGTTCTAAGAATGTACACCGATGAATTAAATCGAGTTTGATAATAAATCAAGCGGAAAAAACTCAAAATATCGTATGATATGATATCTACTATACCTGATATTGTATTTGCATGGAGTATTGCAATCATATATATATATCAATCAAATCCTTCTCCATTGCATTGGAAATCCGTGAAGGACATTTTTAAGTATTTGAGAAGAACTAAGAATTTGTTCTTGGTTTACGGAAGCAGAGAATTAAAATTGGAAGTCTATACTAATTCTAGCTTACAATCAGATGTGGATGATTCGAAATCAACTTCTGGATTTGTATTCAAGCTCAATGGTGGTACTGTCTCTTGGAAGAGTTCCAAGCAAGACACTACAACATATTCAACCATTGAGGTCGAATACATAGTTGTATCGGCTGCAGCAAAAAGGCGGTTCAGATGAGGAATTTCGTTTAAGAGTTGGGTGTCAATCCTCAAACAGTTGATTGAGTCCCCATCTACTGCGACAACACCCGTGCCATAGCATAAGAAAAATAATTGATGTCACATCAGCGATCCAAATATATACTGAGAAAGTTCCATATAATCCAGTAGGTTGCGGGAAGAGGAGACATATCAATTAGGCTTGTCAAATTGGGTCAGGCCTGTCGGGCTGGCCCGCCCCGCCATAAAAATTGAGTGGGTTGGGTTGATAAAATAGTTGCCCGTTTGGAGGCAAGTCAAATGGGTTGAGCCTGTTTGGGTTGCGGGCCAAGACGGGGCGGGCCTAAACGGGGCGGGCTGGCCCGCCAAATTAGGGTAGAATTTTATATTTTTAAGTTTTATATAAAAATTCATATTTTCTTCCTTATTTTTTCTCATGTGCCTAACTTCAATCACTCTGGTAAAATCTCTATGCTTCTATTTTTTTTAAAGATGTTATACTCTCCAGTCTCCTCCATTTTCTTTAATGTTTAACTCGAACTAATCCAGAATTATCGAAATAATATAGTAAATAAAGTAATTATGTGTATTGTTGAACACATAATATTTTCTGAAATTTAAAACCGTCTGTTTCCTCGACTTTCTGTTATCTTATAATGTTTCTCACTTTTTAAGAAAATGTGGCTGGTAAAAGCTAGGTGTCTTGTGCGGACAAACCCTTAAGATCGTTAATTTTTGTTTTCTTGTGATGACAAACCCTTAAGAAACTGGAGAAAGTGTATACTAAAAAAGATTTGGAATTCACATTTAAATGTTTCATTGTATTTACGGTTGGTGATATTACATGAGTTAATTTTTTGTACATGTGTACGATGAAATCTTGTGTGAATTAGAATAAGTACTTTATTTGTTATGGATTATGTTGATTGTTGTATGCTTTCAATGTCTTATTTCAATGTTTTTAAGTTTTTTATGAAACAATTTGACTGAAATATATTTTTCTTTTATGTTTATTTTAATATTGTTTAGTATTTTTTTTAAAAAAAATAATAAGCGGGTTGGCCCGCCTAACCCACGACCCAATGTAGGTTGGGCTGGGTTGGCCATTTAAAGTAGACTTGTCAAATTGGGTTAGGCCCGTTGGGCTGGCCCGCCCCGTTATAAAAATTGAACGGGTTGGGTTGATAAAATAGCAGCTCGTTTAGAGGCGGGCCATATGGGCTGAGCCCGTTTGGGTTGCGGGCCAAGACGGGTCGAACCCAAACGGGGCGGGCTGGCCCGCCAAATTAGGATAAAATTTTATATTTTTAAGTTTTAAGTTTTATATAAAAATTGGAATAAATTTTATGCGCCTCCATGTCTTAGAACAAATTTATTGATAATTTACTCTTTACAACAAATATACATAAAGAAAATAAAAAAATAGAAATTTACAAATATACATAAAGAAAACAAAAGGGAAGAAATTCTTGTAAATTTTATTCATGAATCTTAAAATAATTTTTAAGCATATCAGTTGTTTGTGAACCCAAGAGTAGTTTCGTTTGAAGTCCGACAAGTTGCAGCGAAATTTTGTGGACCCGACGGAGGTTTGCTAATTATGTGTATTGTTGAAGACATAATATTTTTTAAAATTTACAACCGTCTCTTTCCTCGACTTTATGTTCTCTTCCATTTCTCAATCTTCATGTTTGGTTTAAACAGTTTACTTTTTATGGATTATGTTGTATTCTTTCTTAATTTCTTATTTCAATGTTTTTAATTATTTTATGAAACTATTTGACTGAAATATGTTTAACATTTTTTTCTTAAAAAAATAAGCGGATCGGCCCGCCTAAACCCGCGACCCAAGGTGGGTTGGGCTGGGTTTACCATTTAGAGGCCCGCCAGGTTGGCCCGCCCCGCCCCGCCTAATGGCGGGTTGCGGCGGGTGGCGGGCTGGCCTACCCCGCCAACCCATTTTGACATGTTTAATATCAATACAGAGAGTCGCCTATCCAAATAAAGTTGATGATCCACTGAAAAAGCCTCTGTCAGGACCATTGTTTGAGAAGCATCGTGAAGAAATGAGTCTAAGATCTATGGGCAATTGGGTAAAGGGCAAGTGAGAGATTTTAGAGTTGCCACCCAGCGAGCCAACTTGTGGCTTGAGTTTTTTAACTTTAATATAAACACAATCGTTATTTTAAAAATATTTTACGGTTTATCCAATTATAACATTTAATTTATCTGAATATACATGCAAGCTGCATAGATAAAACTCTTGAATATATTAAAGGTACGATGATGTATGCTTCTCAATGTAAGATTATGAAACTCATTAGGAAGTGTACCGTTTATTCTAAAAGTTTTCTAGTCGAATGAGCTGCTTAAAATAAAGATAAAGGTCGCTTGAGCTCGAGGCTAGCATCTGTGATGTAAACTTCGTGTTTCATTTGTAAAGGTGTGAAGATGTTCATTCATATAGATGATTGATCATTTGATGATGCACCGAACAACACTCCCTCAGACTATCCAAGTGGTTATCAATTATCGAGTGAAGTACTCTACTATTATCGTTGTATATCATTAGTCCTTTGACCCGAGACAATAGAGAGGCTCTACATACTAGCATGCACTTTGATCCATTTACTAAATCGATTGAGGGTCATCATGTGGCGAGCCAATATATTGTAGTCAGGGGTTCATCGTTTTCTTGCT